>NC_089750.1:59864706-59872206 GCF_040412425.1 Macrobrachium rosenbergii
GAGGCAGAATATGAATCTGTAAAATCTTGCGAATGTAGTCTGCCTCACTTTTAATAATAGATGAATTAATATGCAAGGGAATTTAGGAAATAAACCTCGCTTCTTTGCACTCTCCTTATCTATAAGAAAAGTGATTTTGCTTCCCTCCTCTTGTGTAAATAGAACGTCACTTTCAATGATAAAACTTATAAGGCTTTGGAATAAAAGTGCCGTGAATAACGAGACAAGTTGGGGAACGGATCAAGAAATGCCATTGGAAAGTTAGGATATCGTAGAATATGAAATGGAAAAGGGAATTAGTAACTAATATATATACACACACATATTTATATACATATATATACACACACACACATATATATACATAGATAGATAAATAGATAGAGAGACAGATAGATAGATAGATGGAATGAGGGAAGTTTTCAATTAAATTGAAAATATTCGAGATACATTCTTCAGCAAGTGATTTGAAGTTAATTAACTTGTAAGATATTTTTGAAGAGCATTTTTTTAAAGCAATAAAGATAGTGACCTACAAGGAATGAGTTCGAAAGGATTTCAGGTACGAAGTTTAGGCAAACAACAAGGGTTCAGAATTACTCCTTTGCACACACACACACACACACACACACACACAGAGCCAGGCCTTTTCCTGTCCGCAATGTAAACATTTATATCATTAGGTTTCAGTGTAGATATGTATAACAGGAGGATTTAGCTATGAGTAAGACGTCATACTACAAATAAATACGCAATTTCAAATCTGTAGAAGTACAGTAATAATTGATTTATTTTTCAATACACAGTCAACTTAAGTCGTTTTCAAGGTAGCTCATCATTAGAATACCCAAATGAAGAACTCTTTCTATTAGGCTACCCTTAACCTGTCATTCCGCTTTATTTGCCATTCTCTTTTGGCCCATATGTAAAGTCTTAAAATTATATAGAATTTGAGATATTTATTTTTCTAATATATACAATTTAGGTGACTACTTATAAAATGGAAAATCAATTGAAAACATCTTACTCACTGGCTTTATTGTTATTTGTCACTGGTAGAAAAAAAAGTTTTAGAAAATGTTCCAGTTCCAAACAGTTTTTGAGTCGTGCTGAATAAAACATGAATCATTCTTCTAATGACACTAGAGAAAGTTAGAATAATGCCTACTACTTAAGTCTTAGAGTGATTTGAAATATATTTTTAAATACACATTCAGCTCATTCAAAATTCTAACGACGGGTTTCGCTTGCTTTTTAGTCGGAAGTGCCTAGTATCTCACCTATATGGCTTTGATGATAAAAAGTATAATGTAACGTTGACTGTTAAAAAGGAATAGCTGGGGATGATAGGTAAGAAAGGGGTCGCATCTGAATTTAATTTCAAACAATCAATCTGTCATGTTGGATATTTAATCTAATATTCCCAAAAATTTAGTGGAACGTTAATTCATCCAAATTATTATTACGTCATATTTATTTCTTGTTTTATTTTAAAACAATTAACGTTTTTGCTTACATTATGACCTTGGTGAGGATGGTTGATTGTTGTGATGTATTATGTCAGGAGAGATTTAATTGACGCCAATGTTTCCCGTCTGCACTTGTTCTCACGCCTTTGCTGATTGGACGTGTAATAAAGCACTGGAGTGTCCGACTGGTTTCTCTGAGCCTAAAACATGGCGCAGAGAGTAAGATGTTTATGTGAAAATTGGAAAGAATGTTCACCAGGGACCTTCTTTCAAAATTCACACGATCCTCCAGGGGTGCCCACAGTGATATATCACAAGATCACTAGCTCTTAACTGCAGCCTAAAATCTATTTTGCAAGTCTAATGACCAGAAATGTTACGATATGGCTTGTGTTTAAGAGCAGTCTTTACAGTGAAATTCCCAAGTTCCATAAACATTTTTAAATTATTCATTTTATTTTTTTAAGGAAACAATTTGACAGTTGGCTATATAAGTCAACCAACGGATGTATTTCAATATGAAATAACTTCACTGCAGAATATAGAAAATAACTGGATGCCAAAAGTGATGCACAGTGGGACTAATTTGTCAGCAGAAAAATTTGGAATAAACTATGGTTCTGCGTCTTGAACCAGGCCGTATTTCTGAGTTTTTGTGTATATTCAAGGACGTTCCAGTCAATTAGTGAATATTTTTCAAAAGCTCTCAAAAAGCCATGGATTATTTTCCAGTGTATTTAACATCAATTTTTGTCCGAATTTAATATTTAAATAGGAATTTTTAGGTCTAAGGGATGAGATATTGAAAAAACAGCATTTGAAAGGTCGTATGATTCCATTTTTAGTGTTAATGCCTTAAGGGCAGTGTAATGCGACATTTGAGGCAGCCCAAAAGAGTTACCATTCAGCATGACACATGGCATCAAGAGCCACGTGCGGCCGATGTGATTATAGACCCCAGCCCCCTGATGTGCAGCACAGAAAAAAACTTTTGCTTTAGTTTCCATCAATGCTCGAAAATGTGGAGTGCAGATTAGCCAAGGAAGGTCTTGTGACTTTAGAAATAGTGTTTGTCATGGCTGTCAAAAATTGGCCACTTGAAACGGTTCTGTAGGAGCAAGAAGAAGATGGTGAGTGATGCCCCTATATATCAGTAACACTATAGCGGTCACCGCCGGGTACAACCCAGTGTGCAGCCTACTATACAAGTGATAGTGTCCTCATCATGCATGGGCCTATATATATCACAAGCCTGTACAGGCTGTGGTAGACACAGGGGCCCATATGTATACATTGCAGGCCCCACTTTGCTGTCGACCCTCATTGAAAGACCTGCCCTTTCACAAAACCGCATATATGATGTTGCCAATATTCGATTGGAGTGTATGGGGACTGCCCTCTTATACATTCAGTGTATGCCAGGACAACCGTCCATAAGTGTATTTTATCAAGTTTATATCTTGCTTCCTTTCATTGGCTGCTTGTAATACCTTGGCCTAATATCCTTATATACCACCTACCAAAGTGTCAGCGATATCGCATGGAGCATGAGGTCCCCATACCCATTGGGCCATCCCTATCATCCATGCCCTTTCCACCAGTGGAGGAGAACGTCCCAAAGTTGGAGCAGTGGCTCTTGCGCCATTTTTATCATCAACTATCAATACAGAGAGGAGCCCTCCCCAGTCATGGAGGGCAAGTATACCATATTCACCTGTGCCGTGGCAACCCCCTGTGATGAACACCCCAATCAGTGCCAAAGCATTGTGAGTCAGAAGTGAAGAATAGTTGGACCAGGACATCAAGATATATATCATATGAGGAGGTACCCACCGGTGAAGCAACAGAATGGTGTGTGTGGATGGTCATTGTTGCCAGAAGTCAGGTCAGCCCGCCGCACTGTGGACTTTCAATATATTAATGCCTCCTGCAGGAGAGATATATCACACCCCTGCTCCTTTCGACATGATCTCTGGGGTGCCTTTACATTCCTTCAAGACAGTGGCAGATGCGCATTGGGGCTTCCACCAGGTAGAGTTAGATGAAGAGAGCCGCAGACTCACAACCTTTATCACACCCTGGGGCGTGTACGGTACAGAAGAACACCCATGGGACACTGTTCAGCTTCAGATGCCTACAAAGAGGTTTGATGACGCCATCAGGAAATCCCCAAAAACACAAATGTGTGGGTTGATTTTCTGTAATGACAACAGCGTCGAGGAGGCCTTCTGGCACACCTATAATTTCTTGGACACGTGAAGCTAAAAGGGCAAACCCTCAAGCCAGAAAATAGTTTCTGCCGAAGAGAAGTGAACTTCTGTCGGATTCCAGCTGGGATGGGAACCCACAGAGGAGAGTCTAGCTGCCATATATATATTCCCTATGCCAGACAACCCCTCTGTCACTGACATCAGGTCATGGTATGGCTTTGTCAACCAGTTGGCACCCTTCCTCGCCACTGCCCCGCTGATGGAACCCTTTAGAGACCTCCTGAAGATGTCTACAAGCAAGAATGTGTACTGGGATGATAATAAGTTCCGCCAAGCACAGGAGGCCATATGCAAGCTGGCCAAGGATGGGCTGGTATACTAGTGACAAATCCCGACCTACAGCGGCCCTAACAGATTGGAGCAGGGATGGGATTGGGTTTGTCATCCTGCAGCAGTACTGTGCTTGTGCCTCGGCTGATGCCCCATTTTGCTGCAAGGGTGGGTGGCGTTTGCCTTTGGAGCCGCCATTTGTCACAGGCTGAAGCTGGGTATGCTGCTGTTGAGGAGAAGCCTTAGCTGTCACATGGTGTCTCAAGAGGCCAGGCTACTCCTGTTGGGCTGCCCCAACTTACTGATCGTGACTGATCACCGCCCGCTGATTCAAGCTCCTGGGTGATAGAGAGCTGAAGGATATACTAAACCCAAGACTCTTCCGTCTCAAGGAGAAGACCCTACAATACAGGTTCCAAGTAAGATACTTTCCAGGAAAGAGGTTACGCTGCTGACTTCTTATCACGCTGAGTCTCCGTTCGGGATGACAAGTTCTGAACTTGAAGAGGATATGACTGCTACCCTTGTCGCTGCTTCGGCCACCGCCCTTGAGCAAGAATGCCTCATACTGGATGAGGAGAGGGTCAAAGAAGCAGCCTCTAAAGACCCTGTGTACCAACTGCTGGCCATCGCAGTAAATGGTTGGTGCCCGCAGAAGGCACAGGGGTGGCCTTATTATCACGTCAGTTTTACTCAGTTAGGGACAGGTTATCTATGGTAGAAGACCTGATAGTCTACACTTACGAACAAGGATGCCCACGTCTGCTCATCCCAGAGGAACTTTTGTCAAGTCATTACAGGCCTTCATGCAGGACATCAGGGGTAGACTCCATGCTCCGCAGGGCTAGACAATCAGTTTACTGGCCAGGGATGGAAGGCGACCTGCAGAGCCAACAGGGATGGATGTGCCTCTTGTGATGTACATGCTCCATCACAACCTGCTGAACCATTAGTACTCACACCACCCCCAGAATTCCCATTCCAGTCGACAGTGGTGGACATGTTATTGGAGGGCCATATGTACATGGCCTTGTGCAGACAGGCTCACCGGGTGGCTGGAAGTGGCACACTTCCCACATGGCACAACGTCATCAAGAATTATATCAGTCTTGAGGACATACTTCACAAGATGGGGAGCACTTAGCTAATCTCGACAGATGGGGGCACAAACCTCATTAGTGCAGAGACCACATCATTCTTCAGAAAATGGGGGTTATATTATTGTCGTCAGCCCATTACCCCAGTCTAATGGAAGGGCCAAGCAGCAGTCAAGACTGCCAAGAGGATCATCAGGTCTAATCAGGCAAAGGTGGCAGCCTGATTGCAACAAGGCATCCCTGGCAATTCTTCAGTACCTCAATACACCCCTAAATATTTGATAATCCCCAGCACAGCTATATATCGGCAGGCAGCTCAGAGATGGAGTGCCAACACCCAGACAGCATTACAAGGTGGAGAGACACTGGGATGAGATAATTCAGCATACCACCAATGGCAGAGTCCCAAGAGGAGACCCACCATATACTGGTACCAGGGAGCTTCTACCCCTGGTTGTAGGCTGCAGGGTAAGAGTGCAGGATCCTGTAACCAAAACCTGGGACCGATCTGGGTTGGTATGGAGTCTAAGGGCCACCGACAGTATCTCATTAGGTTGGATGGAAGCGGTCGGGTGTCACTTAGAAACAGGAAGCACCTGAAAGTGTTAAAACGGCAACCCCAACGTCCTCAGCCATTCCCCAAGCCTGGAACCTGCTACCTCGTCCAAAAGGCGCACAGTGCAACCCTCATGGATGGGCGAGTATGTCATATGATATCGAGCGTTAACCCATGCTTGTGCTTGTGTCACCTTGTACAATTACATTTTGTTGTCCCTATGCTCATTTTATCTTTTGTTTTCATATGAACTGGATAGAAATTCTGTTGTAAACATATTTTATGCATGTACTATATATTGTTGCCATGCATGTCCTTGTATGTTGTGACACTCAGTGTTAACCATTGCTTTTGTCCTATGGGATCTTCCTTTTACAGCTTTCTTTGTCTATATATATGCATTTAATACATGTTTACTATATTATTTTCATTTAATATTTTGCCATTCTGCCATGCCATAATCTTAGGGGGGATGTAGGATGGTTGATTGTGTGTGATGTATGTTGTCAGGAGGAGGCGGATTATATCCAATGTTTCCCGCTATGCACTATATTGCAGTACGCCTCTGTACTGATTGGACGTGTAATAAAGCACTGGAGTGTCCGACTGGTTTCCTTCTGCCTCTAACACTTGGATATGGAAATTTTTAATTATTATTAATGATATTTAAGGCATGTATATAGTTCTTGTTCTGTTTGCCTACCATACTACAAGTATCTGTCTCGGAGCCTAAAACAGGATGAGAGATAAGAAGTTTATGTGAAAATTGGAAAGAATGTTCATTTTAACCTTCTTGCACAATTCACATGAAGTGATATATCACAGCGATGCTACATTAACTGCAGCCTAAAATCTATTTTGCGAGTCTAAGGACCAGAAATGTTACGATATGCTTTAAGTGTTTAACATTCTTTACAGTGAAATTCAAGTTCCATAAACATTTTTTAAATTAGGCTATTCATTTTTTTTAAGGAACAATTTCAGATGCTATTAAATCACCTAATAGTATTTCATATATGAAATAACTTACTAGAATAAAGATAATAAGATAAAACTGAATACATGTGACCAACAGCAAAAAAAATTACAAATAAACTATTGCCTTGCTCGTATTTCAATGTCTCATTCCTTTCTGCTTCCATTGATTAGCCCTTTTTCTTCTAAAGCTGTATGACTTTCCATTATTTTGTCTCTTTATTTAACATCAATTTCAGAGAATTTAATATTTAAATGCAAATTATTTTCAGTATTACAACTCAGAAACAGCATTTGAAAGGTTTATAGACAATTTTTTTTAGCTGTTAATCACCTAGTCAGGCAAGGGGTCGTAATAGAGATTTCACACGAGTTACCCATTCAATACCAAGGTTTTCTATGGAGTTAATTTTACTTTATTATAGAAAACGAAGCTCGTACCACTACAGCACAAAAAAAACTTTTGCTTTAGTTTCTACGTAAACGAAAAATTCAGGCACAGATTAACATATATTACTATATGACTTAGTAGATTATGCAATAATAATTATGCTGTAATCAGTATGTATATATATATGACTATTTATCACATCACCGTGATTCATATACAATCAGAAAGCTACAAACGTCCTTTAATATCCAATTCACTCTACCTCGGAAAATAATATATTTTCATATATGTTACCGAACGCAAACACCTGATAATAAGTCGACGGGTGAGTTGATGGGAGATGTTATTCACTTATACACACTTTGTGGCCGACTGGTTAGTGTGTCACTGTAGTCCTGATTCCTCGTCCGTCGCTGGTTCGACCCCACGGGACGGTGGACTTATTATCAACTAAAAAATTCCCTTCGGTAAC
>NC_089750.1:59874706-59889706 GCF_040412425.1 Macrobrachium rosenbergii
TATGATTATCATGTATGAAGTTCACTTAGAGAGAGAGAGAGAGAGAGAGAGAGAGAGAGAGAGAGAGAGAGAGAGAGAGAGAGAGAGAGAGAGAGACTGCTTCCCGTCTACACTGTAAATAATTATACGATTTGGTTTCAGTTTAGATATACGCAAAAGGATAAAATGGGCACAAATAGGACGTGATGTTGCAAACTATATAATTTCAAATCCGTGAAAGTAGTGTGTAAAGATTGTCTTGGATGCACCAGAGATTTGCAACATTTGCAAATTGTACCGTCATTACAATCGGTAACAAAAAGAAGCATTCTAGAAGATTACCCCTAAACTGTCAATTCGTTTTTATTTGCCATCCTCTTTTGCCTCATATGTAAAACTATGTAAGCATTTAAAAGTTAAGATATTAATATTTTAATTATATGCTAGTTGGTTCACTACATATGTAATAAAAAATTACATAGATGTAGTTAAAAAAAAACGTTATCGTTGTCATTGGTGTATAAGAAAGTCTTTTGGAGATTTTTTCAGATAAAATACTTTGAGTCATGCTGAGTCAAGCATGAATCATAAGGCTAATAATGATAAGGGAAGTTAGGAATTATATACAGTGCCATTTTCAGAAAGAGTTTGAGAAACTTGCTAATACATTTCTGAGCATTCAAATTTAAACTCCGGTGTTTGACAGCTTTGACACTGCAGAGCCTAGTGCCATACCTATATATTTTCAATAATCAGAAATATGGTTTACCATTTAACCGTTAAAGAGAATATATTTGAATGAATGATATGAAAAGGATTACATATGCTTTTAATCTCAAAACAGCTAATCAGATATTTTCATTTAACAACCCAAAAAATCAGTAAAACATAATTCAAGGTTGTTTTAAAAACTTCCACTGGTTTGATTAAATCATGAATTTTATTATGCAAATTTCATAATTGTAAAGAATGATATTTAAGATAAATTGTTTTCGTCGTATCTATCTATCTATCTATCTGTCTACTATCTATCTATCTATCTATCTATCTATCTATCTATCTATCTATCTATCTATCTATCTATCTATCTATCTACCAGTCAAGGAGTCTAAAAGAAGCAACGAGAATAAGAAGTTTATATAAAAAATTGGACAAATGTTCATCTTAACACTGTTGAATAACTGATATGTGCGATATGTCACAACGGCGCTACATTCCAGTATCCTGAAATCTCACTTGAAGGTCCAACGACCAGAGATGCTCTTATAGGCTTTCAACGTTCGATAGTCTTTCTAGTTAAACTCAAGTTCTTTAAAGTATATTTTGCCCTTTATTCATCCTGATGTGTTTAATTTTTGTGGAACAGTCTCAGAGGTAGTGGAATCGCATAATGCTCTAACCCATAATTGAAAATTTGAAAGCCCATAGCAAATAAAATCAAACGGAATACATGTAATCAATACCAAAGAAATCACCAATAAACTACTGTCTTGCTCGTATCTCATGTTTACCATTTTCTTCTGTTGCCTTTGCTTTAACGGTTTTCTTCTTGGGGTGTATTAATTTCCATTAGTTTTCTTTTTAGTTAACAATATTTTTAGAGATTTTAATGGCTAAAGAAACATATGGAAAAGTATCGTACCTCAAAAACACTCGTTGACAGATTAATAGACAATTTTGAGAGTTTATCTGTCGCTCAGCATGCATGCGAGAATTCACAAGAGTTACCCACTTAATATTTTCGTTTTCTCTGATGTAAGGCTGACAACGATTATAGAAAACGTAATACGTACCGATTTTGGCCATAGTTTGCTTGGTTTCAGTTCTCCGCCACCTTAGGGTGCTCAGTCAAGAAGACATTTTTTTTACACGTAAAAGGATAATTACGGAGCGACAAATTTGTTAAAAATTATATATGACATATGTACTATATATAAATAATCATATGTAAATCAACAAAGAAAAACACTAGATCAACACTTAGAAACACAAGTGTATATGTATATATATATATATATATATATATATATATATATATATGACTATATATATATATGATTCATATATATAATATATATATCCTTTAATATATATATATATATATATATATATATATATATACCCGAACCAGCGATACGAGGAATCATATATATATATATATATATATATATATATATATACTCCCCATAACTCATACATACATGTTTTGGCGTATATATATGCCATGTTGACCGTATATATGTAATTATATATGACTATATATATATCATATATATATACAATATATATACGTCCTTTATACATAGATGTATATATATATATGTATGTATATATTGATAATTATATATATATATATATATATATATATATATATATATATAATGTTTTGCGTAGGTGTGTGTTTGTATATATATATATTTATCAAACACACACAATCGAAATTATATATATATATATATATATATATATATATATATATATATATATAGTGACACACTAACCACATATATACATACATATATATATATACATCTAGGTGGGTGAGTGTATATATATATATATATATATATATATATATATATTCAAACACACACCTACATCATATATATATATATATATATAGTGAATATATATATATATATATATATATATATATATAAATATCATATATATATAATGTAACATGTGTGTGTTTGGATATATACATATATATATATATGGGAGATATATATATATATATATATATATATATATATATATATATATATATATATATATATACAAACACACACCTACATTATATTTATATATATATATATATATATATATATATATATATATATATATATATATATACATATATATATACATACATATATATATATATATATATATATATATATATATATATATATGTAGGTGTGTGTGTATGTATATGTAATATATATAAATATATAAATATATATATATGTGTATGTGTGTGTGTGTGTGTGACAGACAGACGGACAGACAGACATTGCATTTGGAGAAAAATACCAAATACTTGTTATTGGACCTATTCATCCATTTACTGCTAACTTTGCAAACCAAACTTTTGCCTATCATTCTGCATTTTTTTCCATATTTAAATGTACATAATTTTATGTTTCTCATTTGGAACATTTGTTCTTATATTTATAGCCGTTTTAATTTGGTAACTTTTATAATAATTTTACGAATTTTAAGTATAGCCATATGTGAAAGGAAAAAATATTAAAATGAAATTAGCTAAGATTAAATGGAACGCACCATCTGTCAAATTCTTTACTTCAACCTTAAAATGCATGAAGATAAATCGACGATTTGTTATTTTGGGACATTCATATAAATTATTCTTACCAGTGAAGGCATGGGATCTGAAGCAATTCCTTTTACCATGCTTGCCATTTATTATTATTATTATTATTATTATTATTATTATTATTATTATTATTATTATTATTATTATTATTATTATTATTATTATTATTTATAAAAATGGGGATACTGATTCTTTTTTGTCTCTTACATTCGTCCATTTCAAAAGTTGTTTAATAGGTACGAATTTTTTTGACAGAACGAAAAAAAGCTTTAAAATTATGTAGGAGTTTCCAAGATCCGTGAATATACTTTATTTCGGTCATTCACCCAAAGAAAAGGAAAAATGGACCACGTTAGAATATTAGAGTAGTCTCGGGTTTTTTTTTATATTGATGGGAACTAGGAAATCAGTTCCTGATAACAAAAGCTTACATGTTTTGTTATAATCTCAGCGCGTACAGAAATGTTTGAAGCTTTCACAAATTTATCTGCTTCCATTATTCATAAGACTGTTAATGAAAGAAATATGAGTAAGTAAAAACACATGAATTTTGGCTGCTTCATTTTTCATAATGGATGAATTAATATGCCATGGAATTTTAGACATCTCAAATAGAGAAAAGTGAATCATTTGCTTGCCTTCTCTTGAATATTTACTGCGTTGCTTTCAATGCAACGTTGCATGCAGTGATAAAGTATTTTCAGGTTTTAAAATGTATATACCACGAATGACGAAAGCAGATGGAAGAATTACTGAGAAATAATATCGGCAGAAATTTAGAAAACAGAGAAAATAAAATGGAACACGGGTGTTAATATTGAAAGTGCTCTGAAATTAATTAGAGAGATTGTGGCTTGTGAAGGAGTTTAGCCAAAAATGATTCAGATCTAGAGACTGAGAAAAAGGAGAGGAAGATTGGTTCGTGATCCCACTTTAAACAATTGTCATTAGCTGTCAGTTTAGATATGTGTAAGGTGATGATATAAGTATAAATAAGACTTGATACTGCAAACAACTAGGTAATTTCAGATTCCTGAAAGTAATCACTAAAGACATTCTTAAATCCACCGTCAAATTTAGGCCTCTTCAAGTTGGATTACTATTAAATTAACAAAATGAAAAAACTTTCTTATAGGTTACCCTGAACTGTCACCTCATTTTATTTGCTAAACTCTTTTGATCCATATGGAAAATCCTAAAGTCATTATGGAAGTTAAGATTTTCAGTTATAAATGCTACCAGTTGATTCACTGCTTGGAAAAGTATAAATTACTTGAAGACATCTGAGACGCACTATCATTATCGTTATTTGTCATTAATGAGGAATTTTCTGGAGTGTTTTAATTTTTCCTCAAATAATTTTTTGAGTCTTGCGGGGTAAAGTATGAATGATTATACTAATGATACAGGAAATTAGAATAATATCTATAACGTCATTCTTGGAAGGACTTGAAAAACTTGCTAGCTCTTAATAACCTCATAGGTCCCAGTGCTTGGCTTTTGGCCTAAATTCTATATTCTGTTCTGTTCTGAAACTTTCTAATACATTTTCTGCTTTTCAGAACTAGTTTTTGGCCTGCTTTCACTCTGAAATGGCCTAGAATCGCACCTACATGGCTTTTAATAATTAGAAATTTAGTATTTATTTATTATATACTTTTGTTTAGTCTGTCTGTCTGTCTATCTGATATCAATCTGTCTCTCAAGGATTCTAAAATAATAAGACAGAATGAAAAGCTTATGTGATTATATATTGGAAAAATGTTCATTTTAATCTTGCATAATTAACATGAGTGATATATCATAAGTGCTACAGACTAGCGTCCTGTTATCACATTTGAGTGTACAAGAACCAGAAATGCTTTCATAAGCCTCTTAAGTTTAATCATTCTACCAATAACATCAAGTTTCATCAGGAATTTTTCAATTACAATTCACCCCAGAACGTATTTATAATTCTTATGGAACACTCACAGAGACTATTGGATTACCGAATGTTGTCACATAGGTGAAAATATGAACGATTAAAATGGTTACTTGTAACTGAAACCTAAGAAATGACAATTAGGCGAATGTCTTCCTCGTGTTTTGTCATCTTCATTTTTCTTTAACGTTCTTTCTCTTTGGTTGTATGCTTTTTAATTAGCTATTCTTTTTGCTTAACAATAGCTTTGGAGAATTAATGTCTAAATGAACATATTGAAGAGGATTGTAAATCAAAGAAAATTCTTTAATAGAATTATTGACAATTTAGTAAGCTCAATTCAAAGCGTCAGCCATCAACTGGTTGCCAGAGAGATCCACACGAGTTATCAATTAAAAGAAATAGTTTTTTTTAAGAATGTATATGGCTGTAGTAAAAGGAACCCTGGTTATCCTTGAGGCATAACTATAAAAAAAGCCATGTTTTTTATGCCATGTGCACTGCATAATAAGTATATACATAGCTCAACAGGCTATATGTATGTATGTCTGTGTATATATATAAATACACATGCATATATACATATATATATATATATATATATATATATATATATATATATGTATTTATATATTTATATACAGTATACTAATATATAATATATATATATATATATATAATATATATATATATATATATATATATATATATATATATATATATATATATATATATATATATATATGTATATATATATATGTATATATATATATATATATATATATATATATATATATATATATAAATATATATATATATATATATATATATATATATATATATATATATATATATATATATATATATATATATATATATATATATATATGTAAATGTGAATATTTGTATGTCTAGATGCTATAGAAATCCAAAATGCTTGACAGACAAAGACATAAGTTGGCACGCAGCCCCTATGTCATGCCAGGAAGATTTATAACTCAAAATCAAACCCCTACCCTGTGACAGACATACAAACACAGACAAAACAAATGAAATTTTCGTTTTACCGGTCCTGTCCACCTATTCTTCAGTAACTTAATGGGAGTCACCCGTAGCTTGGGCGGAAAACCACCACCTTTTCTGTTGGTGATGTCATTAAACTCCTCCCACTGCAAGCCCTATAATCAGTTTAGTATATCCAAAAAATTAAACAGATGTGTTTGACTGTTTTAGAATTACTTTCATTTAGTCATAAAGCAAGATAAAACCAAAAATGAACACCAGTATCGACAAACAAAATGAGTGTAGATGGGATGGAGGTTTCGAGAGCGACACACAATGGTTTTGAGTTTTCCGTTTTCTGTTAGACCGGTTGCCTCTAGATGGGTGGAGGAGACCGGTGTCAACATGATGAGGAACAGTTCCTGAAATTATCTCTTGTATACATAAAGCAACCACGAGGAATTTGAGAAATTTTGGGAAGACTGAAGCGAGTATTAACCAATAAAGTAAACAGAATGGAGGAGAAGAAAATGAAGGTAATGGGAGAAAAAAATCAATGTTTAGTGCTGATGTTTTTCTACTACACTATATCGAACGCTTCTTAACGAATACAGTCGCCTTTTGAAACGTGGGCTAATCGCTCGCGATGCCTAGAGCCTTCTAGACTGACTACAGAGAATTTTGGGACAAACGAAAAGCCTTCCAAAGTCATTCCTTACATGTTTATCGCACGCCATGCGTTGAATTCTCACAAATACAAACATAATAAAAAAAAAAACTTAGATGATCACACACTATCAAAATAAGTCCACCATTTCGGCTTCTACTATTAGGCCTAATGATCACACTTCCATTTCTTCCTTGAGTTTCTGAAATTTTGTATGGTTATTTTGTAACGAGTTAGCAGTGCGGTCACATAAACTGAAACCACTATGAATTTGTGCATTTTGATGAAGTCAGATACCTGCACGACTCTCCTCCAATTTGCTGTGCAGTGTATTTCACGTAATCAATAAAAGGTCCATCTATTGTTGCAAGGGAGACGGACCTTCTCCGTCCATATGCACACAAACATACGTGAGCACGTATCGTAGAAATGCAATATTTTTTTTATTTATTGTCTTTGTGCAGTGGAGATCCTTTTTATTCTTTTCTAATAGAGGAACGCAACTTTCCCTCGCCCTATGTCTCCCACTCACCCTCCCCCTCCCCTTCCCCCCCCCTCCCATTCCTCCTTCCATCCCCCTCCCCTTCCTGCCTTCTTCCTCTTCCCCCCTCCCTATCCACCTTCCCCCCCCCTCTCCCTCCTCCTCCTCCTTCCCCCTCCCTTCCTTCCATCTTCCCCTTCCTTCTTCCCCTTCCCTACCCGTACACTGTCATTCAGGGATTTCCCGGGCAGCGCCGGATTGGTCAGCTAATGAATAAATATATATATATATATATATATATATATATATATATATATATATATATATATATATATATATATATATATATTACTAAAGGACCTCATTCAAACTGGATGGTATCTAACGGAGTTTTTATTCATAAAAGTTACAAGCTTTCTTGGACAAACAGTCCACATTATCAAGTATCCGTACAATGAGCAGACGTGTAGTCCGGACTACGCGTCTGCTCATTGTACGGATACTTGATAATGTGGACTGTTTGTCCAAGAAAGCTTGTAACTTTTATGAATAAAAACTCCGTTAGATACCATCCAGTTTGAATGAGGTCCTTTAGTAATTCTACTAATGCACAGAGCAATTGTTAAAAAGTTAATATGTGTTAAATATTAATATATATATATATATATATATATATATATATATATATATATATATATATATAAAAACTTGTTTGTTAAGCGAATACGTCCTCTTTCAGCCATTCGCCAAAAAAAAAAAAAGGAAAAAGGGACCATGCTAGAATATTAGAGAAAATACTGAGGGGAAACTAGAAATGCAGTTCCTGATGACAGGACGCTTTCATGTTTTGTCATGATTTCAGGACACATAAAAATGTCCAAAGCTTTTACAGATTTACCTCCTTCCATTTGTCAGACCGAAGATGAAAGTAAGAATGCGAGTGAGTAAAAGCTTGTGAAAGTAGACTCTCTTTTTTAATAAGAGACTCCTTAACAGTCAAGGAAATTTTTTATGAGTTATTTTAATGCATTCTCTTGTGTATATAAAACGTTGCTTTCAATGATAAATCAGGTTTAAAATTCAGATACCTTGAATGACGGAAGCTACTCCTAATCGTATTAAGAAATATCAACAAATAATGTTTAGGATATCGTAGAAACTATTATGAAACTATAATGTAATATTAAGATTGTATAGAAATAAACTGGAAAGACAATTTACTAATTATAGGTATATAATGTTCTCTCATCTGTGCCTCGCTCACTACGCTGATACATACAAAACTATATATTGTAAATGCGTATAGATAAGCAGATATATATATTTAATATATATGTATATATATATATATATATATATATATATATATATATATATATATATATATATATATGAATTTTTTATAACATCACCTTAATATAAACACAAACATTAAGCTACAAATGTCGTTTAATATCCAATTCGCTCTACCTCGTAAATAATAAATGTATATATACATGTATACCAAAGGGAAATTATAATTGATAAGTGGTTCTTGCCTCACGGGCTTGAACCGCCGGACACGAGAACTAATAAATTTATTATTTCCAAGTAGAGCGAATTGGATGTTAAACGACATTTGTAGCTTATATATATATATATATATATATATATATATATATATATATATATATATATATATATATATATATACACATATCACACAATTATATATATCCCTCTATAAATGATGGAATATCTTTCAAGAAATCGATATCAATCGGAAAATGTTCTTTGGTGAGTTATGTAACGTAAATCAAGTTGTAAGACACTTTTGAAGAGTTTCCAAAGCGATAAACATTGTGTTCTATATTGAATGAGCACCGAGTGGTTTTCAATTATGAACTTTAGGCAAAAAAATCATATTACTATTTTACTGTGTATCTGGAGAATCTGAGAGACAGACAGAAATGATGGACAGACAGACAAATAATCAGATATCACTCTTCTCCGTGTTTGCTTTAACAGTTTTATCATTGTTCAAAATTAAATCAAGTTATATAGACACTTTTGAAGATTTCCAATATATATAAACATTGTGTTCTATATTGAATGAGCACCATATTTTATATATATATACTTAAGGCAAAAAAATCATAATTACTATATTATATATGGGGGAGAGATATAGAGACAGATAGACAGACAGACAGATAGACAGAGATAAATACTTAATATCCGTGTTTGCATATATTATATATTTATTTATGTTTAAAATTTATATATATATATATATATATATATATATATATATATATATATATATATATATATATATATATATATATATATATATATATATATATATATATATATATATATATATATATATATATATATATATATATATATATATATATATATATATATATATATATATATATATATATATATATATATATATATATACTATATATATATATATATATATATATATATATATATATATATATATATATATATATATATATATATATATATATATATATATATATATATATATATATATATATATATATATATATATATATATATATATTTATATATATATATATATACTGTATATACATAAGTATGTGTGTATTTATATATACAGTGTATATATATATATATATATATATATATATATATATATATATATATATATATATATATATATATATATATATATATATATACATAAGTATGTGTGTATTTATATATATATATATATATATATATATATTATATATATATATATATATATATATATATATATATATATATATATAAACATGTGTGTGTGTAGATGTGTTTGTATGTGTAAAAGAATCATTTCAGTATAAATAACACGTGATTCTGTAAACAAGTGCCTAATTTCAGAACCGTAGAAGTAATAAGTGAATATTTTCTTTAATTCACCACCAAATATGGGCATATTCAAGTTCGATCGCCATTAAAATAACAAGATGAAGAAAACCTTTTAATACGTTACCCTTAAACTGTCATTCCATTTTCTTTGTCATCTTTGGGCTCATATGGGAGATCTTCGAAACTCACAGAATATATAATTTTTCTTAAGTATCCAGCAGTTAGTCCACTACTTACAATATTAGAAATTATTCGAAAATATCCTTGACTCACTTGCTTTAACGTTTTTATCATTCGTGAAAAGTCTGTAGAGAATATGCCAGTTCGGTTAGTTGTATCAATCATGTTTAGTAGAGTATGAATCGCATGATGATTATGAGAGGAAGTTAGACTAATAACTACAGTGTAAATGAAAGGAAGATTTGGAAAATTTGATAATAAACTTTCCGTGCATTCAGAATTGTAACTCCAAGTTTTGCTTCCTTTGGAACTGAAGTGCCTAGTATTATACTTAGAAATATGGGTTACCATTAACTGTTAAAAAAGAATATTCTGAATTGAACGAAAGGATTCGCATATGCATTTAATCTCAAAAGGATTAAAGTGATTTGTTGGATATTTAATCTAACAATGCCGAGTATTTATGAAAACAGAAATTCGTCCAAATTGGTTTCTTTGTCAGGAATATCTAATTCTTCATTTTGAAAAAAACATTAACTGGTTTATTTATATTATGAATTTTGGTATGCCAATTTCATGGATATGAGTAATAATATTTAAGACTAATATATATATATATGAAATCTTTTTTTTATCACACCATGATATATATACAATCATGAAGCTACAAATGTCGCTTAATATCAAATTCACGCTACCTCGGGAATATCCCCGATGGGGAATTATCACCAAAGGGGAATTTATAAGTTATACATGGACTGGTACTGCCGAGTCTCGAACCCACGACACAGATACTTATCCAGCCACTCCAGTCGACGTTCTACCCATGGAGTCGCTGGATAAGTATCTGTCGTGGGTTCGAGACTCGGCAGTACCAGTCCATTTATCACTTTTACCCGACGTGAGTCGGAAATTTATTTCTGTTCCACACGTGATTGTGTGTTGATGATTTCTATCTTATTCACTCAGAAGGATAATTCGAATGAAATGTTGTCCATTGGGTCATTGCTGAGTCGGGAAGTTGGGGAAAACTCGCTGGTATGCAAGCAGTTAGCTTGCCCAGGTAATTCCTGGGTGCAGTTGCTCTCAGGTTCCAACTTCTTTTAGACTTGTGTGGCCCAGTGGATAACACCCTTGCTTTCCACCTGAGAGACCTGGGTTCGATCTCGACATGAGTCAGAAATTTATTTCTGTTCCACACGTGATTGTGTGTTGATGATTTCTATCTTATTCGCTCAGAAGGGATAATTCGAATGAAATGTTGTCTATTGGGTCATTGCTGAGTCGGGAAGTTGGGAAAACTCTGGTATGCAAGCAGTTAGCCTGCCCAGGTAATTCCTATGCAGTTGCTCTCAGGTTCCAACTATTTAGACTTGTGTGCCCAGTGGATAACGCCCTATTTCCACCTGAGAGACCTGGGTTCGATCCCGACGTGAGTCATTTATTTCTGTTCCACACGTGATTGTGTGTTGATGATTTCTATCTTATTCATCAGAAGGGATAATTCGATAAATGTCTATTGGGTCATTGCTGAGTCGGGAAGTTGGGGAAAACTCGCTGGTATGCAAGCAGTTATTGCCCAGGTAATATAGTTGCTCTCAGGTTCCAACTAGACTTGTGTGGCCCAGTGGATAACGCCCTTGCTTTCCACCTAGAGACCTGGGTTCGATCCCGATGAGTCAGAAATTTATATATATATATTTATAATTTTGTTCTAGTTCTCTGTTTGCCAATGTTTGTCTATATTGGAATCTAAAACAGAAAAAGAAAATAAGTTTCATATAAGTTGCATGTTCATCTAAAACACCTAGTGTAATGACAAAAATCCTTCTTTTGAATTAAGGATAATACCCTTCATAATTGGTGGACTGGAAAAACGAATTGGTTTTCATCTTATCAATAAGTTGAATTAACCACTCGAAATTGAGATTGTCTATGATTGAGTGTGCGTACGTAAGTGCGTAAGTTCAACCAAGTGCGTAGTTGCGTAAGCTCAACTCGCACTGTTCAAGACGTGTTTGACGACTTGAGAGGGGAAAGGAATGTAGCTCCCCTTATTTTCATTTGAAATGCCATATTTCTACCTTGTAAAAGGTATGCACATATCTTAGTTTATATTGTACGTGTTGCCATAACACTTAATAGTGTTCTTGTGTATCTTTACCTTGACGTAACAGCAAATTACCGAGAGTTGTTGCGGTAATGTTACGTAAATTGCACCATGATGAGCTTGCATGTGGTTGCAGTGCGACCAACCGTAGGCTAAGAAATGCGATATTCTTCCATAATTTTGTAAATATATCAATTCTTGAGTTAAATTCCACCTGTTAAGCATGAAAAGCCAGGCTAACTGTGTAATGTAACAGTTAAGTTAGGCATGAGTACATCGTAGCCTAGGCTACGGACTGCATGCTGTTTGGCACAAGATGACTGTCCTAAATGAACTTTTCGTATTACAGGGAACCAGTACAGGGCACCTGTACAGGGCACCTGTACAAGAACTAGTATAAGTACCTATTTAAGAACCAGTTCTAACAGTTATGGAAGGGACTTTAAGAATAAGTTGTTTACACCATGTAACCTACTAAGAAGCATTAAACAACCCACGGGAGTCAGCATTTCCCTCAACCCTAACTACAAAATGAAGATTCGTCCGTCTACGACGTCAAGTACCAGTTTATTAACCTAGGCCGGTGTGTCACACTTGTTTTAGCCTATGCCCAGGATTGAGTTGTTATGTATAGGCTAGTCTGAGTTAATTGTCCTAAAATGAATGGTAGCCTCCGAATGTAAGCCAGGACAATTGACATATCAAGCCACTAGTAGTAATAACAACATTATAATTAAACAAATACAAATATTACACGAGCATAATACATGAGTGATACTCCACAACGGCGCCACATTCCAGAATACTAACATTCACCTGACGGTCCAATGACCAGAAAATTTTCAAAGGGTTTCTGCATTTAACAGTCTCTCCAGAGAAATTCAAGTTTGATAAAGATTTTTTTTATTCATTGTAATGTGTTTTTATTCTTATGGAATCATTTCAAAGGCTATGGAAGTACTTAATGATCTGTCACATAAAAGGTGAAGAAACAGAGCAAATTAAATTCATATGATTGATAGTAAATAAATAAATAAACTATGGTTTTGCTCTTTTTATCCTTTTCATCTTCATTTCCTTCTGCTTCTGTTGCTTTGCTGTTCTTCCTCTTAAGTTGTATGGATTTCCCTTTTTTCTTATTGATTAACAATAGCTTTTGAGAATTGAATGTCTAAATAAACATATCCGTGAGTATTGTAACTTTAAAGTTACTTTTGATACGTTTATACACAATATAGTGAGCTGCTTTGTTGCCCAGGTAATTAACAGGTCGCTATCTAAATTTCATGAGTTGCCCATCTAAAGTGTGTTTTCTTTGATTTAACTTTTATTACTCATAGAAAACGTATGATAGAGTAGTATTGAGGCATAGCTATAAAAAATCTTATGATTTAAACCCAAAACGATAATTTGGTACAAAGTAATAATATTTTTGTTATATGTCTTATATACAGTTTAAAAATAATTGTGTGTGCTTATATACAGAATGTATGTACATCTGAAAAAACACAAAGTACTCGTTAATGAAACTATTCATCCGTGTACTGGTCATCTTGCAAACCAAACCATCGCCTATCATTTCTGCAAATTTTTCATTTTTAAATGGACTTAATTTTATATATTATTAGAACACATAAGAATAAATAACAAGAGAGAGAAAGCGGGCGATACGTTATTATATTTAAGTTTTTCCACTCGGTAACTTTTATGATTCTTTATAAGCATTCCACTTATTACCACATGTGAAATGACCAGAATATTTTCATAGGGTTTCTGCATTTAACAATCTCTCCGGAAAAATTCAAGTTCCATAAAGATTTTTTATTCATTGTAATGAAATGAAAAAAAATAATTATGCAGAGATAAATTGAATCCCACACTTTCTCAGATTCTTCGTTTGAACTTTAAAATACATAAAAATAAATATTCTTTTGTGTAATTAATAACTATATTTTTTTACCAGAGACGCTTAGGGATCTGAGGCAATTCATTTTACTGCGATTGTTGTTGTTGTTGTTGTTGTTGTTGTTGTTGTTGTTGTTTATGAATGTATAAATACGAATTTTGTTCATCGTTTACATTACACCATTTGGAGGTTCGTTTGGTTAGTGTAATAATTATTGTTAAGTAGATCGAGGAGAAAGAAAAGAGCTTAAACTTGCGTAGGATCTTGTATGATTTGTGAATATATTCCTGAAGAATAGTGAAAAATATTCCACGGTAGAATATTAGACAAAGTTTCGTGATGTTAATACTAGGGGGAATTAGGCAAGCTGCTCCTGTTAACGGAACACTTAAATGTTTTGTCATAATTTCAGACCAAATAAAAATATACGAAGCTTTTACAGATTTCGAAGCATCCGTTCTTAAAACCGAAAATGAAAGACAGAGTATGACTGAGTGGGTGAATGTAGGTTGCCTCACTTTT
>NC_089750.1:59894706-59932206 GCF_040412425.1 Macrobrachium rosenbergii
TTTTACTCTTTTATTTATTTGAGAAAAAAAATTAAGTGGTTTAGTTACGTTAGGATTTTTTGTATGCCATTTTCATAATTATGAAGAGTGATATTCAAGAAATCTTATGTATGATTTTTTCTTACCTTGGCTAAGAAAGGGAATTTATTTTGCCCCAACCCAGTGGACTTAGCCCTTGGATCTATCTGTCGCTCTATATATTTATCTTTCTGTCCATCTATCAGTATTTCTCTTTCTATCTATATCTATAATAGGAAAAGAATGAGAAGTTTAGAGGAAAATTTCAAAAAATTTTTATTTCAATTTTCTTGCGTTAAGTTAATATCACAACGATGCTACATTAAAGCATCCTAAAATCTTGTATGAGGATCCAATGACCGGAAATGCTTTCATCGGCTTTTGGAGTTTTATAATCCTTCCAATCAAGTTCCGTAAAGGATCTTTTTGATTATTATTTTCATCCTAAATTGTTTTTATTCTTAAGGAACAATCTCAAGAGGTATGGAATCACATAATTATTTTCCTTACTTGAAAATTTACGAGAACAAAGCAAAATATAAAAAGGAGAATATATATAATCAATAGGAAAATGGAAAATAAATTGTCTTGTTGGTATTTCATATGTTATCTTCATTCCTTCTGCTTCTTTTGCTTTGCCGTTCTTCTTAGGTTCTTTGCATTGTATTCTCCTTTTCTGCTTTTTTAACTATTTTTGCAGAATTTAATTTCTGAATTTTTTTTTTTTACAAAATAAAAATGGTAAAACAATTTTTTCGTACGTAAATTGCATAAACTTAAAGGTCAGATTTTTGGGTTCCCTTACTCGTCTACATTAAACATTTGTGAAATAATATAATGAAAAAATCCTTTTGGCCAAAAGTTTAAAATAATGGGACAAGATGGCGTTAACACTCGCTTTCCGGTTTCGTGGTCTTAAAGTTAAATAAGGATCTCTGGAGTTGTTTGCAGAAGATTGTCAAGTTAAATCACATAATACTAACGATAACAACTGGCAGTTGATGAAGATTTCTTCAGAGCGTCGTTTTCTTATTCTACCCAATGGTTCTCAACCTTTTTTGGCACATGCGCCCTTTCGCCGTATGTCAGAATGTCATTCCCCCTCCACCTTTCCAGAATTGTCTGCCTTAGAAGGTGCATTCCAAATAAAATGCAACAAAATACTAACACAAATACACAAGCTAGCGGAGAGAAAGCACAACCTGACCTCTCTGTAGTGCGGACCGATGCACACTGAGTTTTGCGTGGTCCTAGAGCCAATTTGAGCCGGCCAATCTGTGGTCACAATTTCCTTTCCCAAACTCTGAAATTCCCCCTGGTTAAGAATGAAGGTTTGTTAAAATCTACGGAAACAACGAGTGGAACAGTTTTACAGCAAAAGGCAAAATGATAATTATAATAGTTTCTAACGATGTGTAACGGTTGAACATAAAGCAAACAGAATAATAACAAAAACGATAATAATAATTTCTACAGGCTGGTTGGTTACTCGAATTCCGGACTACGTTTTGCGATAAAGCCTTCCATTTTATACCACATTTATTCTCAGGACAAAGAAGTAAGATCAAACAAACCTCTATTGTTTGCGCCTTCAGGAGACTGCAAGAAATCGAAAGAGATCGCTTATCGCTCGATTACCTTCTGGGCCATAAATCCTCGCAAGAATTCTGCACTGGAGCCCAAGAATTGACCTTATTTTTTCGCCCCTAATAGCTCTTGCAACACTTTTAGTTTTCTGTAAAAGAAAACTATTGAGATGGCTTTTTTTAGTCTTCTGTAAAATAAAACTATTGAGATGGACTTTTGTCTTGTCCATCCGCCCTCAGATCTTAAAAACTACTAAGGCTAGAGGGCTCATCCACCTCCCAATCATCAAACATAGCAAATTGCAGCCCTCTAGCCTCAGTAGTTTTCATTTTATTTAAGGTTAAAGTTAGCCATGATCGTGCGTCTGGCACCTCTTTAGGTGCCAAAAACACAGGCCACCACCGGGCCACGGCTGAGAGTTTCATGGGCCGTGGGTGAGTTTCATACAGCATTATACACTGTACAGAAAACTAGATTGCGCAGAAGTTTCCTTGTTTACTTATGCGCGTGACATTCACCACGCTCTTATCTCAGGTTTGTGAGTCTTATTCGTTAAATTTATCTGTTCGGTAACTTTATTTCTTTTATTTCATTCATCTCTTGCTAAGATTTGGGAATCTCTAAACACGTCCGTTTTCCTACCATACAGCCTTCCCCTCTTCAAGATACATGTGTACCTTCCTGACACCTTTTCCCAGAGACTTGCACCGAAGGCTGCCTTTCGAAATATTTATCATATTGTTCGTGTTGTTACATTTGTTTGTTATTGTGATATTTGCTTACTTATAAAGAGACTCTCTGTCTACACAACTAATTCAGACAAAATTATTTCATTCCGTTCTGCAGCTATTATCCCCCTTCATTTTCACTCATTATCTTAATCTACTTCGTCTTTAAATACATATTTACTCAGAATTCCTTTAGGGTTCTTAAGATACGAAAAATACTTTAGTTCTGTTTTTGCTTTTTATGTTTTTGAATTATTTTTTTATCATGACGATGCTTTTTCCACAATTTTCTTCCGAATTCATGAATGAAATTTTTTTGTGCA
This sequence comes from Macrobrachium rosenbergii, assembly GCF_040412425.1. Lineage (NCBI taxonomy): Eukaryota > Metazoa > Arthropoda > Malacostraca > Decapoda > Palaemonidae > Macrobrachium > Macrobrachium rosenbergii. The sequence continues at coordinate 59,897,363 of NC_089750.1, forward strand.
AGATCAATGTGAGAGGACATGATAAAAATCCCTAACATTTTTAGAAAGATTCAGGATGCGGTTTATGATCCCGTAGTTAATTTAGCAGTATTCAGTCTCATTACATTTCCACTGACGACCCTGGCAAAGGCGAATGACAATATCCCACTTGTAGCATAGAAACAATGATATCTTTATGATGCGATGCGCAGAAAAAGCAACAACTGGGCCCTTTTGAATTACATCCTTTTGCAATGTTTAGGTTTTTTATTAACATCCCGACTCTAACACACCTTTTACTGCAGTAAGTAAAATCACGTGGTCTAGTTTTTATGCTCGAGACAAGAATGAAAAGGGAGATAGAAAATTAAGGAGAGAAATAGGTGAGAATAAGAAAAGGAAAGTTTAGGAAGACAGTAAGAAAAGCGGGACATAATACATACAAAAAAAGATCTGATTGTGCATTTGTGGGAAATGGTGCTGTAGTAAAGATAATAATTCTTATCTTTATATAAGAAGATAATTCAATTCTTTAGCTTTCTAGCTTTCTTCTATCCCTTTCTCTTTCGTTTTGCTCTTAGACATATATGTAGATAAGTAGATAAAGGCTAAGGAAAAAGGAAGATATACAGAGCTTCCTGAACGCTATACATACAGGTATATATATATGTATATATATGTAAATATATGTATATACATGTATATATGTATATAGATGTACAGTATATATATTTGTATGTATATGTGTATATTATTATATATGTATGTGTATATATATATATATATATATATATATATATATATATATATATATATATATATATATATATATATAATATATATATATATAAATTTCTGACTCGCGTCGGGATCGAACCCAGGTCTCTCAGGTGGAAAGCAAGGGCGTTATCCACTGGGCCACACAAGTCTAAAAGAAGTTGGAACCTGAGAGCAACTGCACCCAAGGAATTACCTGGGCAAGCTAACTGCTTGCATACCAGCGAGTTTTCCCCAACTTCCCGACTCATAATGACCCAATAGACAACATTTCATTCGAATTATCCCTTCTGAGTGAATAAGATAAATCATCAACACACAATCACGTCGATCCCGACGTGAGTCATTTATTTCTGTTCCACACGTGATTGTGTGTTGATGATTTCTATATATATATATATATATATATATATATATATATATATATATATATATATATATATATATATGTATACATATATATAATATATACAGTATATATATATATATATATTATTATTATATATTATATATATATATATATATATATATATATATATATATATATATATAAAAACAGTGAATGTTTGTATATGTTAGTCCACTATAGAAATCTAAACCACTTGACAGACCCAGACAAAATTTTGCACACGACCTCTGTCACCCCAGAAAGGTTTATAACTCAAATTCAACCCCCTACCCCTTGACAGACATGCAAACACAGGCAAAACAAATTAAATTTTCGTTTTTACGTCACCGTTTGCTTCAGCTTTCTGGATTAATTCTCATTTTTCACCTGACGCTCCACCTTTTTTTACAGGTGCTGTCAGACGTATGATTTCATTAAATTCTTCCCACGGCAAACCCTGTAATCAGTTTAGTATATCCAAAAAAATTAAACAGATGTGTTTGATTGTATTAGAATTATTTTCATTCAGTCATAAAGCAATGTAATTTAAAATGTAACTTCTACCACCACACCAGTCAGACCTTACAGTTCTCGCCCCGAAAAAACGTAGTAACCGACCAAATGTTTCTGTGACAGGCTTACCCCCTCATTAAAAACTACTTGCGTCATCTAAAGCCAAACGTATCTTAATCATACCCTGCCATAAAATACAAATTCTTAAGTACCTTTTGGTATTACCAACATCATATCTACGTACTTAATCCACGAAAAAAATTGGTAGTTATGGGCATAACTTTTAAGATCAAGAACTAATTCATCACCATCCTTGCATGCGTATAACTACACCAAATGATTCTGTGACAGATCTACCCCCTCATTATAAGTTCCCCACACAGGGATAGCGGCGCACCGCCGCCAGTGCAACCCAAGCAGTGCATTGTAGGCATTACAGTATTTAAGGTGGTAATTCTATATGTTATAGTCTCCTCGCACTAACCTGGCGGAGAAGCCCCGCCCACCATTGTAACTGCATAGCTCGCAGGATTCGTCAGTATTGTATCTATTTCGAATTTAATATTAACTAGCATACAAAATATAGCATATCATTACAAAAATCTTGATGTAATATATAAATTTCTATTCTTTCTGCATAGTTGCTGTCACTAAAATACTTGTCATTGTATAAAAAAACGAAGAAAAAAAAACGAGTGCAACTGTATGCAAAGGAAGGGAGGAGTGCTGGTTAATGGAACAGCCATTGTTTTGGCGACAACACAAATAATTATTTTTACTGATTAGTTTTAACTAATCTTTAATTTGTATTTGAATTTATGTTTGGGTTTAATCGTAAGAGCAATATTCTTTGGTTTAAGGTAATCTTAAATTAATTTGCTATAGGACTACGTAAATTTTATGCTATTTTCGAGCTAATTGAAGGGGAAATATAAAAGCTATATAGTTTTTAATGTATTTATTGAAAAATAATAATACTGAATCGGGAAATATATGTCGAAAAATCATATATATTTATGTTTCCTATATGCCAAGAAACATGTATAAAATGACATAACGTTAAAGTTATAATTTAAAAGTGAATGTTAGCACGAAGGCAGTTAACCACATATAGGCCTATAGCCAACGGCTTCATTTACAATACGACTGCATAAATTCATAAGCAAACCTCATAATACAATTGCTTAAATGTATAGTCGCAGAAAACAAAGGGTAGATAAAGAAGACATATAATTTTTGGGTTTATACTATTATTGGAGCTAGACCCATACGAGGCTACCAATCGGCTCCACCAGATTCAACCACTTAACCAAGGAATTTTAGTAAATAGCCTAACCGATCTGTGAACCGCAACTATCTTCAAGTATTCTAAATTCTAGCGATGATTTCTGAGTTTGACTACATATGGAATAAACACTCTAGTAACTCTAGGTGTGCTCTGTGATAGAATCCTATACTGGTACTCAATATTGCCATTGGATAAACAAAAAAATAAGATAAAAATAAAATACACAAAATAAATAAAACAAAACGGATGGAAGAAAATGCCTCGTTTTAGACCAGTTTTTTTTTTTTCACTTTATTTGTTAGGAGATATCTAACACTTTTCTGAAAGTTTACCCCTTTGTTGAACTGGATCAAACCTTACATTCCTAACCAACCATCTACGGACACGTGTGGCCTTTAACAACTTAATTGGGACTGGAGAGCTGGGAAAAATTATTAATAGACCTATAAATGGGTAATGCTTACCTGATCTTCCCCCTCCGATCGCTCATTACGAATATAAATATAAAAAGACACATTCACTTCGTGTTAGATTACGCAGGAAATTAAATAGGTAAATATATGTAGCTATGTAAGTATTTACCTTCAAATGGGATGAAAAATATCAAATTTGTTGACGTCAATGAAATCAGCTGATGAGGTGACAAGTGTAAGATTCCATATCCCGCCAAAACGATAGCTGTTCCATTAACCAGCACGCCTCCCCTTTCTTTGCATACATTGCACTCGTTTTTTTTTTTTCTTCGTTTTTTTATACAATGACAAGTGTTTCAGTGACAGCAACTATGCAGAAAGAATAGAAATTTATATATTACATCAAGATTCTGTAATGATATGCTATATTTTGTATGCTTGTTATTGATTAAATTCGAAATAGATACAATACTAACGAATCCTGCAATCCATGCAGTTACAGTGGTGGGCGGGGCTTCTCCGCCAGGTTAGTGCTAGGAGGGTATAGCTCCGCACCTGTTTTTACCTTTTCAACTGGCTTTTTCTACACTTTTAGGGGTTCTGTTTGTTGTCGGCCAAATGGAATGTCCCTTCGCCGTGTTTAGTACTGGCCCTGGGGGGGTTGGGTACCCATACGTTAACAAGTTATTGCACTTGCCGGACGGGATATGAACCGTTCGAAAGAGACATACCCGTGCTCTGTCTTGTGAAGATCGCGTATGGAAACCCCTTGTTGGATGGACTTCAGGGGTTAATTACAGGTTAATTATACTCGAGCGCCAAAAATTAAAGGTAAATTCATAATTAGCAACCAAAAAGTTGTAGAAAAAGTTAAGTTAGAAGGCAGTCGCTGCCGCGGAGCTACTATATAATTCTACCCCTAAGGTTCTTTGCAGCGTGCCAGCGACCCCTAGCTGCAACACCTTTCGTTCCTTTTACTGTACCTCCTTCCATATTCTCTTTTTCCCATCTTACTTTCCACCCCTCTTCGAACAATTGATTCATAGTGCAACTGCGAACTTTTCCTCCTGTTACACCTTTCAAACCTTTTATTGTCAATTTCCATTTCAGCACTAAATGACCTAGTAGGTCTCAGTGCTTGGCTTTTGTCTAAATTCTACTTTCACTTCACTTTAATTCATTAAAAAATTACTCGAGACGAAATTACCACATTTTTTTTTCAGTGTTCATCTTAAGCCAAACGTATCTTAATCAAACACTGAAAATAAAATACAAATTCGTAAGTACCTTAAGGTATTAACATCATCATATCTAGAATGAATCTCCTTTGGTTTGTTGTGCAGTGAATTTCACGTAATTGATAAAAGGTCCGTCTGCTGTTGAAAAGGAGACAGACCTGCCTCCCCACCTCCAACACACAAATACACAGACACACCCGAGCACGAATCGTAAAAGTATAAGGTTCTTGACTGGTTGTCTTTGTTCAGTGTTATTGTGTATTCTTTTCTAACAGGGGAACATAACTTCCTTTCTTCCTTATATCGACAATTTCTGTATTAGCAGACTAAATGATTCTGTGACAAACTACCCCCTCATTAGAAAATTACTCATTACCACATTTTTTTTTAGTATGCATCTTAAGCGAAATGTATCTTAATTATACCTTGCCAATAAAATACAAATTCTTAAGTACTTTGAGGTATTACCATCATCATATCTAATTACTTAATCAACTAAAAAATCACCATATATCGACAATTTCTATATTAGACCATTCAGACTTCGGCCTACACTTTCCCTCAGAAACGCCAAAGGAAACTGACACGCGTTCGGTAACACACACAGGAAACCGAAAACAGTTGCAGCTCTTTTTATGGTGTCTAAAATTACCATCGTGGTAATAATTTAATATTTATATAAACAACGGACATTGTACTGTATCTTAATAACTTATGGGTGTTCTGAAGCTGTTTGTAAAGCTGACAACCTACTATCTAGGTTTTATCTTCCCCCACTCTCCCCTCACCCTTCCCTCTTCCCTTCTTTTTCCCTCCCGTATCCCTTCCTCCTCCCTTCCCCTCCCCCTTCCCTCCCCCCATTCATTTTCCCACCCCCTCCCCTTCCCCCACCTTCCCTTTCCGCTTCCCCTACATTTCCCCTCCCCTCCCCTCTCCTCCCCATTCCCCCTCTTCCTCTATCTTCTCACTTCTTTGCCCTTTCCCACTCCTTCTTCCCTATTTCTTCCCCCTTCCCCCTCCCCCTACCCTCTGCCCTCCCATTGCCCATAGACTGTTAGAGTTTTAACGGGCCTACTCTTTGGTTGTTATTCAGATTTTTTCCAGGCAGCGCCATGTTGGTCAGCTAATATGTGTATGTATATTGGAAACGTTGCTGTAATAAAAATCATAATTTTTAGTTTTATTTAAGATAATCGAGCTTCCTTATATCCCTTCCTCTTTCGTTTTGCTGTAAGACATGCAAATTCAGATAAGAAGATAAAGGGGGGAGGAAATTAAAGGTATACTGAGGTGCCTGAACTCTTTGTATGTATAGAGAGCTGCCTCAGATCTTTGTATGTATGTATGTATGTATGTATGTATGTATATATATATATATATATATATATATATATATATATATATATATATATATATATATATATATGTGTGTGTGTGTGTGTGTGTGTGTGTGTGTGTGTGTGTGTGTGTGTTTATGTTTAATATATATATATATATATATATATATATATATATATATATATATATATATATATATATATATATAAATATATATATAAATTATATATATTATATATATGTGTATGTATGTATGTAAGTATGTATTTAAGACTTATTTTGTTCGTTCGTGAAGATTATTTTATGTCATATTCAAAGGATGAAAATACAGTTACTGGTTATTTGTTAACACGTATCCAGAAATGCCTCTGATAAAACAGTTATCCATTGGGCTTTCAAACCCCTGACCATGCATATCGCACAAATAAAAGTGTCAGTATCAGTTTATTTGGAAAGATTAATGAGTGTCAGATTTTGTAAATGGAATTCTGATATCATTCATGTGCCAAGGTAAAACAGATGCAAGTAAAAGGAATGAACTCAATTTGCTTCTTTTTTTCATGCTTGGTATCTTGATAAAATCGTTTAATGACATTGATTGGTTTCTGTTAGATTTACCACGAACATTTATGAAGTGAAATAAATCAGAACACTAACAGAAATAAAATTATATTTGCCTTTTCATAGACTACATGAATACAAAAGATGAATTACATATATATATATATATATATATATATATATATATATATATATATATATATATATATATATATATATATATATATATACAAATATATATACATATATATATATATACATATATATATATATATATATATATATATATATTATATATATATATATATATATATATATATATATATATATATACATATATATAAAAAGAAGTACTCATGTGCCATTGACAACAAAGTTGAAACACTGATTTTATATGGCCCATAGGTGGTTTAAAACGCAATAAACGTATTTTGTTAAACATGCTACATCCAATAACGTATTGAATTTACCGTAATACTATCCTTAATAATTTAATATATTATCCTTTGTATATATATATATATATATATATATATATATATATATATATATATATATATACATATATATATATATAAACTACAAGTTGAAATTACAATTAAACAAACTTTTTTCAGGCAACGAGCCACGTAAAAACATTTCTATAAGCCAAAGTAATATCTGGTCGTATCGGAAATAACGTTCAGCCATTACACCAATCACATGAAATTACGAAGTTGTCGTTCCATCGCTGATATTACAAGCCCATGATGAAAGGCAGCAGGACAGAATTCGTTATTGGAATATTAGCATCAGTCATAAATTGACCAAACACAGACTATTCAGCGGTGGGACTTATATAAAGCTGTCTGAAAAACACGCGTTTATATCAAGCTTCCCAATTCATGAGCGCGTGTTTATTTTTCATTAGGCTTCGCTTGCCCTCAGCATCTGTAGTGTAGCAAGAAATTGCCACTTACTTGGAACACTTTTGGTGAACATTTATATAAATATTATTCATCTTATTTCTCTCATAAACCGTACACAGTAGTGCCGTCAGTGCACCTCATGCGGTGTACTGTAGGCATTGCTTAAGGTTCTTTGCAGCGTCCCCTCGACCCCCTAGCTGCAACCTCTTTCATTCCTTTTACTGTACCTCCTTTAATTTCTCTTTCTTACATCTTACTGTCCACCCTCTCCTAACAATTCATAGTGCAACTGCGAGGTTTTCCTCCTCTTTCTCCTTTCAAACCTTTTATTGCCAATTTCTGATTCAGCGCTGAATGGCCTTAGTTGCCCCAATGCTTGGTATGTATGCCTAAAATCTATAAATCAATCATTATTTCTCCCATAAGCATAAAATCTAATTAGTATTTCTTTACCGTGTCGTAGCAAGAATACGCCCCTTTTTCACACGGCATTTACAACTCTTCTTGTGGATATCAGCTGATTAATAATTTGTAAACATAATGCACTTCTGTCTGTGTTACTTTACGCACGTAAGGAACAAAGAAAACTAGAAAGAATTCTGGAGACCAGAAGTGCAGGTTCGAATCAATATTGAATATGGCCTGAATTGGTAACGAGTGTAATAGGATTACGACTTCAAGTTTCTGGGTTTGAGTAAATACTTATGGGTAACTTCGAAGATTTTTCGTCTGCGTTTCGGTAAATATAATAGTCACTCCTCCCTTGCATGCTGAAAGAAAACGCTCGTGATTTGTCGAAACCATTTATGATTATGTAATAAAATTATTAGAATTACTGTCCGTCATATTAAGGAATACTAAAACAGTGTTCATGTTTATAACATTCACGGTTTAGGTTATCAAGGAAATATTAGACTCTCAGGCCAATTGGTATCTGGAACGGGGAGCTGTGCCTCGTGTATCGGTTAAAAGCAATAAACACCAGAAAATGAAAACGCTTTAGAGCGAAAAGACGCCGATAGCTGAATCACTTTTTAGTTTTCTATAAAAGAAAACTATTGTGCCGGCTTTGTCTGTCCGTCCGCACTTCTTCTGTCCGCCCTCAGATCTTAAAAACTACTAAGGTTATAGGACTGCAAATTGGTATGTTGATCATCCAACCTCCAATCATGAAACATACCAAATTGCAGCCCTCTAGCCTCAGTAGTTTTTATTTTATTTAAGGTTAAAGTTAGCCATAATCGTGCTTCTGGCAACGATATACAATAGGTTACCACTGGTGGTTAAAGTTTCATATCGAGACCACCGAAAGATAGGTCCATTTTCGGTATCCTTGATTATACCAAGGTCTAGAGAATACATGTATTCTGTAGACCTTGGATTATACGCTGTAGTGGCTGTACAGAAAACTCGATTGCGCCGAAGAAACTTCGGTGCATTTTTTACTTGTTCATAAATACTGGATCTGTCTCTGTGAAACGAATCCCAGTCTGCATGTCAGCAAGACATCGTTTCCAAGTGGATGTTTCTGTGACCGCGTGAATTTTTTAGCACACTGTGCAAACATGTACCAAAATTGATATTTGATGGCAGAGCCATTTCCTTCCAGTGTGATATTCAGTTATCTGTGGTAACTATAAAAGTGTTATGGAAGTTTTATTATTTAACAAATAATTGATAAATTGGAGGATATTTTATTTTCCTGTTCGGTATAATTCTAGTTTATTTCATGACTCTCTCTCTCTCTCTCTCTCTCTCTCTCTCTCTCTCTCTCTCTCTCACACACACACACACACACACACACACACACACACACACACACACACACACACAAACACACACACACACACACACAATCTCTTTGTCTCTCTCTCCTGGTTACAGGATTTTGATAATGCCTTCGAATGATTATAAAAATCAAAGATTTTTTAGTGAAATCATCATCTTCATTATATCAGAAAAGGTCAGTTTTCTTTTATTTTTGGAGAAGCATATTGTTCTTTCAACTAGAGCTATATTTTTTATAGATTATATAACAAGTAAATTCAAACAACATCAATAAAGAGAATCTGATTAAATTTCCGTAACATAAGAAAGTGCTGTGCATTTACCAAGAACTGAAACGTGACAAGGAATAAAATTCCTCGAGTTGTTCCAAATTTTGAAGGACTATTACATGACACAGGCGCAAGTTAGGTAGGGAAGGGTTAAACTTTAGAAGGTAAACCTAACAGCCACTACGAGCACGGGGCAGAAAGTTATTTTCCCCTATAAGAATTTGTAGTAATGATTTTTTTTTTCTATCTCAGTCATCCTATTTGACCTGGTGGTGTTTATAGTGTGGGGTTCCGGGTTGCATTCTTCCTCCTTACGAGTCAAGCACTTTTCTCACGACGTGCGCTGTTTTTAATAGCACACTCTTCTGCATGAGTCCTGGAGCTACTTTGGCTTCTGGCTTTTCCAGATTCCTTCTCAGGGATCTTGGGATCGTGCCTATTGTTCCTGTGATTATGGGTACAATTTCCACTGGCATATCCCATATCATTCTTTTTCCTATTTTCAGGTCTTGATACTCATCATTTTTTTTCTCTCTCTCTCTCTCTTTCTCATCTACTCTGGTGTACCATAGTATTGGGACATCAATGAGTTATACTTTCTTTTTGATTTTGTCAATCAACGTCAAGTCAACGTCAAGTCTGGTCTACTGGCACGCATCGCCCTATCTTTCTGATACCATAGTCCCAGAGGATCTTTGCCTGAACGTTTTCTATCACTCGTCAGGTTGGTGTTCGTAACACTTATTGCTGCAAGCTAGCTGGTGTTTCTTGCACAGGCTCCAGTGGAGGGCTTTTGCTACTGAATCATGCCTCTTTTTGTACCGGTTCTGTGCAAGCGCCGGACATTCGCTTGCTATGTGGTTTATGGTCTCGTCTTTCATATTGCACTTCCTGCATGTGGGTGATATGTTATTTCTATCTGTTGTTCTTTGGGTATAGCTTCTTCTTAGGGCCTGATCTTGTGCCGCAGTTGGCATTCCTTCTGTTTCCTCGGAGTAATGAATTATTATTATTATTATTATTATTATTATTATTATTATTATTATTATTATTATTATTATTATTATTATTATTATTATTATTATTATGCTGAATTGCCAAATTTCATTTTCAGTATTTGAATTAAAATAATCGTGCAATCCAGTTTTTGTGACGATGAGGATTTCATTTCCAACATTACGAATCGAACCTTAATCACCTACCGAGGGCGTTCTGTGGGTATGTAAACTCTGATTCATCTAAACCCCGTTTAACCGTTCTCGAGATATCTTTTCAAACGTGCACACGCCAAAAAAAAAAAAACCTTATTGTTGGCAGAGCTAGCAATTGCAATTATCTGCACAAACATGCAGAGCTGGTTGCTCTAAATTCCGTACTTTGATGGGTTCCCATTTGACTGGGGCTTTTGATTCACTATTTAATTAAACAGCTTCCCTGCCCACTATCAGTCTCCTCTTCCCTCTTGCACAGGGAAGGACGGATTGGCTGACCCTTCCGCTGTTCAGCAGATCGAGATTGTGATGTGAAAATCACCCATTGATGCACGAGAGAAAATGGTCAATAGAATTAAAAAGAATTTCATCGTTCGGGTATTATTCGCCTTCTACTTTTATCTCCCGTAGCAAATCCTTCAGAGCAATGAAAAGAGAAACTAGTTGGAAGGGTTGAATTTTTCAATTGGATCAACTCTCCGAATAGTTTTGAAATGAAACATTTCATTAAAGGAGGTTTTACATGCAGTTTGCAGCAGTTCTTTTTTTAACTTGACATTATTGTTTTAGAGCTACATATTTTCCTATCTTATTCATTCGACCTATTAAAGTGAAACAGACATGAATACTAAAACAACAATTTAGTTTTCACACGCAACAACTGGCTGAATCACTTCTACGAAGCATGAAGAGGTAAAAAAAATAAGACGATAAATTCGCAATTCTCTCTCTCTCTCTCTCTCTCTCTCTCTCTCTCTCTCTCTCTCTCTCTCTCTCTCTCTCTCATGCAGGCAGGATAAACCATTCTTTATAGCGCATCTGATATCCAGATATGAATAACACATCTAGTATCCTTGTATCAAGTCCAACACACCCCAGTGTCATGGAATTTATATACCTTCCAATCAGTCCAGAATAAATCACTGATGTTGTCTCCAGCTTCCGGTCAGCTATTTTTCAATTTAAAAATGTATTATCAATCAACGTTTGCCTCGGCGTATGTTTACATGCTAATAAATACGGATGTTTACATAACAATATCTGCAATTTAATGGTGTGTTACATTCTCTAACAATAAGATATATATATCTGTTAGCATGTAAACTTACGCACGCAAAAACACACACACATTATAATTCTGTGTCAAGCTAACTAGCTGCTGCGTTCTGTATTGAGCTTGATACTGCTGAATTAAGATTATAGAATTGTGTTATTTTCATAACACAAAAACGAAAATTTCTAGTTAGATAGGAACCTAGAATATAATCTCAGATTATATTTTAGTCTGCTGGGTTTTTTCGCAATTTAGAAGCACATTCCTATTTTTTCTTAAAATGTTTAGTTTTTGACATACATTACAGTTCATATTTCTATCAGTCCTCTCTTCTTTCAGACTGAGTTGAAAGGGGCTCTCCTTAGAAGAACTGCGAAACACAAGGTCGAAATGGTGAGTACAATGTTATGAACGAGAAGTGTAGCCACTAGTTGGATGTGAGAGAGTAGCCATTTAAAATAGTACATTCGGTAAAACCACTGCGAACTTTGCCTTCAAAATTTAATGAATTCTCATATATATATATATATATATATATATATATATATATATATATATATATATATATATATATATATATATATATATATAATTCTTACATATATATATACAGTATATAAATATGTGTGTGTGTGTATTAACAAAACCAGTATAATAATATAAATATTCTCTCGTTTGCCATTTTTATAGTTAATCAGGGTAAGAATTTCTCGTTACTTATTAGATTTCGTATTTTAGACTTTCCATTTTCTGCTGCATCAAATTTCATTATGACTAAGTTTTCATCCATTTTAAAGCATTTTCTGAGATGTTCGGCGGATTTGAAAACCAACGTTGAAGCACAGGTTATCTCCACCTGTCTTCTCTCGTCACACGTCTTGTCGTTGTCAATTTTTCTTCCCCAAACAAGAAAAATAACTTATCCGAGTCAGTGTGATATTTTCAAGGCAAATTTTTACACTTTTGTCAATGTTACAATTGTTTTTCTCCCCGTAAGGTGGTATTGCCGTTAGTGCACCTCATGCGGTGCACTGTAGGCATTACTTAAGGTTCTTTGCAGCGTGCCTTCGGCCCTTAGCTGCAACCCCTTTCGTTGCTTTTACTGTTCCTCCATTCATGTTCTCTTTCCTTCCTTCTCACTTTCCACCCTCTCTAACAATTGATTCACAGTGCAATTGTGAGGTTTTCCTCCTGTTACACCCTTCAAACCTTTTTACTTTCAATTTCATTTCAGTACTGAATGACCTCATGGGCCCCAGTGCTTGGCCTTTGGGCTAAATTCTATATTCAGTTCACTTCAATTGACTTTCTCTCTTTGAAACCTGACTCTCTGCGAAATCATTGCAAAGTGATCGTGTATTTCACCTGTGAGTGTGAGAGAGAGAGAGAGAGAGAGAGAGAGAGAGAGAGAGAGAGAGAGAGAGAGAGAGATAATGCTTACTTCCCAGCATATGGTACAAATGTTAATATTTCGGAACTTAAATGCGAGTACTGCCGGTGAATAATTGCCTGTAGTCATTAGACGTGTTTGTCAAAATCACGGGGAATAAGTTCTCATTATCTTGATCTACTGCCTGAAAAGGAATTTATAAGATAGTTTTTATATTGCCTCATCATGTGCGCGTGCGGGCGCGCCAACACACACAAAACACACACACATATATATATGTACACATACATATACATATATGTATATATTCATATATAACACATATAATATATTATTAGCGATTGTTATATTGTTTACATTAATGAACTTTGCTTTTCCGGCGCCATTTAATGATATATAAATCAAACAATCCCTCAGTGTTTAAACAATCATACAATAATCCAAGGCAAAACAACCAACTCCAGGATTTCTTTGGAGCCCAAACAAAACGAAAGTTTATCTAGTCAAACAAATTTCCACTAGCAACAACATTAACCAAAGACCATCTTATTAAAGGAAGTCGTATTGAATGTGTATAATCCCGCAATGTGCATAATGTGCGTAATCCCAGGGGATTAGTAGCAACTGCGTGCTAATGCAACAAAGCAATCTAGCGGATTACTTTTATCTCTCCTCACTGTAATGCTCTTATTTCTCTCGTTAGAATTATTTTGTAAATACGTGGATTTGGCTGTTTAGTGTTTTCCATTTTTCTGAATGGAGAAGCAAACAGAATAGACAGACAGACAGACAGACAGACAGACAGACAGACAGACAGACAGACAGACAGACAGACAGACAGACAGACGTAGAGAAGGAGTGGGAAAGAATGTACATAATAACAAGTATTTGGTTATTATGTATTTTTCATTTCTCTTCAGAGAGAGAGAGAGAGAGAGAGAGAGAGAGAGATATTGAAATAGAAAGAGAGCTAAAGAGGGCACGTAACAAAATGTATTTGGTTATTACATATTTTCCATCTCTCTTCGGAGAGAGAGAGAGAGAGAGAGAGAGAGAGAGAGAGAGAGAGAGAGAGAGAGAGAGAGAGGCACAAGCTTCCGTGTATCTGCATTTTATTTTTGTGTATTTGTGTAACAGATTGTCAACAGCTAATGAAGTCTACCCTTCAATAAAGTTGAAGAATAGCATAATCAATGAAGTGCTTCAGCCCCAAAGTTGCCTAAAAATGGCTGCCATTTTTTTTTTCTTTTTGTAACAGAGCCTACGTAAATATATTCTACTTTTAGACTTGCCGTCGTCTAGTCCAGGGTCAGCCTCTGTTCCCATAGGCCCCTATGCAGAAGAAAAGAAAATTATTCCCAGCTTTTTAAGTCGTTACATCCTGACCCTCTTTTATATTACTGTCATTCTCTACGGTATGCGTGAAGCAATTTTAAACAAAAATTTTTTTGTATCAATCACCACTTGAAATGTTTTGAAATATATTAAAAAATAAGCCATAAAACCCTCAAACGAACACTGTCCTTTAGTATCGTTCGCCAGACTTTCATGAAAATAAAAACCAGACAACATAAATCTATTTCACGTTCACGAATTGATGAGATTAATCAGATCTAGTCATATCATCCGGCTCATCTGCTTACTGTTATTAATCACCAAGATTTACGTTATTATTCTCGCGGAGGCCGAGTGAGATGAATGGAAATTTTCAGTTTTAATTCCCTTTATATTTATTTTGTGTGAGTAGGATTTAGTCACTTTTTCAGGTTTGCTTTGCAGAATAGGGAGATAATATTTGATGATTTTGTATATAACTTTACTGTCACCTTAGACTTTAATGTAAAATAGTTATTTTACATGATTTTGTATCGTAATTTCATTCATTCGAGGAATACAATGATAGACAACTATCAATTTTTATTTTGCATGAATAGGGTTTAGTCGAACAGTTTTTTAAGCTTTGTTTTATAAAATAAGAAAACAATATATGATTTTGGACAATTTTACGACTGGTCTTAGACTTCGAATATAAAGCAATTACTTAGACGCTTTTGCATCGTAATTTCTTTCATTCGAGGAATACAATCCTTGGCAACTATCAAAACTATCATATGAATATATCATATCATATAAATATCCAGCAGAATGTCCCTACGTTCGCTATTCCAACCAGCTTAAAGCTGACTTAACAGTCCGACTTCATCGTCCTAAGGGAAACGGTTTGAGCACACTTGCTTCTTTGTGAAACTCGTCCCAGAAATTCACGCTTAGTGGTGGACCTTTGAAACTTCCAATGGTTTTAGTTTTTTTTTTTTTTTTTTTTTGTAAAGTACACCCCAGAATTTGCCACAAATGAAGCTACTTTCTTTTGTTTATACAGCCGGGCTCATACTTAGAATGAGTTGAAAGCTTCTAATGATTTCAACTTTCTTTAGTATGCCTCATCCCCGAACTTGTCATAAATATCACATCTTTTATTTTGTCAGGAATGTTGTTTATTTATGATAACCTGTTACTGAGCAACTAAATCTCCTTCATTTGATGTATGGTTTAAAAATATACAAGAATTTTATCAGATTTCTAACATTCTAGGACGAAATTTCCAAATTATAAATAACATTTAAAAGCATTATGATAATTTATTCCACAAATTCAGTCTAGAAAAACCATAGTGCTAATTCTCTCTCTCTCTCTCTCTCTCTCTCTCTCTCTCTCTCTCTCTCTCTCTCTCTCTCTCTCTCTCTAAGAAATGTTAATTTTACATATTTCTTCCTATATCTCTCTTTCTATGCGTCGTAAGGTCCATCCGTCCTCTCTCTCTCTCTCTCTCTCTAAGAAATGTTAATTTTACTTATTTCTCCCTATATCTCTCTTTCTATGCGTCGTAATGTTCATCCTCTCTCTCTCTCTCTCTCTCTCTCTCTCTCTCTCTCTCTCTCTCTCTCTCTCCATAAACTGATAATGTTGATGTGCATCAGGTAAGCCCTTTTTGCAACGCGATCTCTTCTCTTTCGCATTTAAACTTCAAACGCCGGAAAGTTCGTTCGACAAAAGCAATATTTTATGGCGCTGAAAACTAATCAACTCTTGGGGTACTTCCTGGTATGTGTTGATTATGCGTAAGAGAGAGAGAGAGAGAGAGAGAGAGAGAGAGAGAGAGAGAGAGAGAGGAGGGTAATGAAGATATATGCTATTAATGGTAAAAGGAAGAATGCCATGAATCTTCCGTCTTATAATCATACTCTGATGTTAATTCTCATTATTTTCATGTCCAGTATTCTTTAGCCTCCTCATTGTTCTTTATTTACTGAATTAACTTTAAATTCCATTGTGAACAGTTTAATTAGTGTATGATTTAAATTCAATATCCATTTTTGTACAATACATACATACATACATACATACATACATACATACATACATATATATATATATATATATATATATATATATATGTGTGTGTGTGTGTGTGTGTGTATATATATGTATATGTATATATATATATATATATATATATGTGTGTGTGTGTGTGTGTGTATGTGTGTATACATATGTATATGTATATACATATATATATATGTATTTATATATGTATATTTAGTATGTCTGTGTTGTGTGTATGTATGCATATGTTTATTTATTTATTTATTTTTTATGCTAGAATAAGGCCGGTTTATCTACCTAGACCAACCACTGTCTTCCGAAATAATTTGCCACGTAATAATCTACAGCTTATAGTAACTGATCATAAAAAAAAATGGATTAACTTATACCATTGCACAGTGGATATAACAGTATACCATTGGGCATGCTGGTTTATATATATATATATATATATATATATATATATATATATATATATATATATATATATATATATATATATATATATATACACATATATATATATGCATATTCATCAATGTAAGTAATTTATTTATGATCAGTTATTATAGGCTGTGGAATTTTACGTGGTAAATTATCATAAATACCAACTGCCATTGTCTTCAGAAGAAAGACAATCGTTGGTCTAGGCTAAGGAGTGATTAATGTTGCGGTAACTCGCAACCGGCCTTATTCCATTACAAAAATTAAATAAATTAATAAATAATGCAGTGAAAGCTAGGAAGTGCTCTAACAGACTGCGTACCTTCCTTGATTTCTGAGATGTTTTTCGCTTTGAACTCGTACTACTGTTCTCAAATCGAAAATGTAGCTTTAAAAAACGTAAATACGACAATCAGAACTGTTTCCCTTGCCTTGCAATGGTAGCCCCCACCGCTCCCGAAATAGAATTGAACTGAGATCTATCAGTAAGTTTTTAGTCATCTTGTGAAAAGACAGAGATTTCCAAAGACAAAATCCATCAGTAAGTTTTTAGTCATCTTGTGAATAGACATAGAGACAGACTGCCAAAGACAGATAAACAATTATAGAGACCAGTAACAAAACCGGCGCATACAGGATATTCATTCAAATAACCAGACACATACAGAACACAGACAGATAGCCAGAAAGACAGACACCGAAACAGGCAAACAGCAGACAGATCCTGGTGTCCTTTTGTTTTACAGTAAAATTTAGAGCGATGCTAATTTTCTACGTATAGCGGTGGATGAGTTATAAAAGATATTTCCTTGCGAAAATCAGTCTGCAGGAACAGAGTCTGCGTATGTGTGTGTGTGTGTGTGTGTCTGTGTGTGTGTGAGAGAGAGAGAGAGAGAGAGAGAGAGAGAGAGAGAGAGAGAGAGGATAAACTGTAAGAAACCCTCCAACATTTGCCCACCCAACCTATGCATACCAATGCGCGAGTGCGTCGATATAAAAAAAAAAAAAAAACTGACTTTTGCAGAAATTCTTGAATGTTGACGATACCTGCGGCCTTTGTCAAATTGATATCTCTCGCCCACCCAAACCGCGGAAAAAGGGAAAATTAAAAATTGCTGCGTGAGAGAAAAGCAATCCAGCATTTTGTCTCTGAGAAATTGCTTGCTATCTATTATTTTCGCCCGTTCGGAATTTGCTTCATATATGTTTTCTGCGTGTGAGCACTGACTTTTTATATTATTCTTTATCTCGCAGAAATTACTTGCTATATTATTTACGGCCTCGCAGCTGCGCGTTTTCCACTGGGAGGAAATTACTCGCGATACTTCACCGCAGCTGAGGTATCATCCTGGCTCTGCGTTTTCCGTCTTTGAGAAACGATCGTTTTTCGATTGAAAATGTTGTTACATCTGATTCACCCTTTTCAGTTCATACGTGATGTTTGTTACATTATGAATTGCAGGGTTGATAATTTTTACATTAAGGTACATGTCTCTTGTCACAATGAAAGTATCAAATGAGAGCTTCGTAAAATAAAAACAAAATTGTAAATTACTTCATAGAAAGTGAAAGACAGAGGTGACGGGTTTGAGTACATTCTTTGTAACATGTATACACATACACACACACACACAGAGTGATATGTATCCATATTTTTTCCGAGATATGGCTACATTCCATCAGTAATAAACTTCACTTTTAAACTTGCCGCCGTCCAACCCTTGCCCAGAGTTTCTCGCCACTAACCTCTATACCAGTGGTTCTCAACCAGGGGGGAAGTCCCCCCAAGGGGGAAATTTCAGAGTTTCAGGGGGAGAATTGTAACCACAGATTGGCAGGCTCAAACTGGCTATAGGACCCCATAAAACGCAGTGTGCATCGGTCCGCACTACTGGGAGGCCACGCTGGGCTTTCTCTAGGCTAACTTGCGTGTTTGTGTTAGTATTTCGTTGCATATTATTTGGAATGCACCTCTTGAGGTAGACAGTTTTGGAGAGAGAGGGAGCTGGTGTTGGGGGGGGGGATGACTTTCTGACATATGGTGAAAGGGTGCGTGGGCCAAAAAAGGTTGAGAACCACTGCTGTATTCCAACATGAAGAATGAGAGTAACTTGGTTCGAGCTTCGGGACGGTACGTAACGTCCCGAACTCCTCTTATATTACCCTTATTTTTTTACCTTATAGATACGTTATAGTATATATCAAGATTACTTTACGGTAAAGGATGTTACTGCTGTCTGTTTTAGTGAATATTTACGTACCAATCAACCGCCCAAGTTAAAGGTTAAGTATACCTTAGTTTAACCAGACCACTAAGCTGACTAACAGCTCTCCTAGTGCTGGCTCGAAGGATTAGACTTATTTTACGTGGCTAAGAACCAACTGGTTACCTAGCAACGGGACCTACAGCTTATTGTGGAATCTGAACCGCATTATACCGAGAAATTAATTTCTATCACCAGAAATAAATTCCTCTACTTCTCGGAGACTCGAACTCGGGCTCAGCAGAGTGCTAGCCGAGAACTCTACCGACTCGTCCAACGATGAACTGAATCAACTCCCCAGAACCTGCTAAGTCATAATTACTCTAAAACATCTATGGCAGGCCTAATATAAATATTGCTAGGAAAATATATATCAAAAATATATGGAAGAATATATACAAAAAACATGGAAACATATATATAAAAACACATGGAAAAGTATGTATAAAAACAAATGGAAAAATATATATAAAAACATAGAAAAATATATAAAAAAATATGTGGATTCTCTTTTATGCTAAACGGGCTTAAGCGCAAAAAAAAACCCGGAAAACTGATATCATATGACGTATTTTGATATCAGAACATGGTTTGCATAATAAATACGGTCTTATTACTTAAGGTTCTTTGCAGCGTCCCTTCAGCCCCTAGCTGCAACCCCTTTCATTCCATTTACTGTACCTCCGTTCATATTCTCATTCTTCCATCTTACTTTCCACCCTCTCCTGACAATTATTTCAACATTATTTTCATCTCTGAATGACCTCACTGATCCTAGCGCTTTGCCTTTGGCCTAAATTTATTATTCCAGTAAAAAATCCTGTATCACCAATGTTATTTGTCAGTAACCTAGGTGTTGTGTGACGCCAGTTTTAGAATTCCTAAATCAATCAGTCAGTCAATTTCTCCGTCAAACAAAAGCAACAAACAAATAAAAGAGCTGCGTAGTTGTCTGTACTGGTACAAAGCCTTCCGTTCCTTCTCCAACAAAGAGAGTACGAGTATATTTTTCGCAGTGTATTTTTCCCTGACATTCCATTCATCTACCGCAACACGGGGTCACATTTCACTCGCCGTTGATGCAGGAGTGATTAATGTTGCGGTAACTCGCAACTCACATGCAGACACCAAATACGCATCCGACATTTTGTTCTTTCCCCACCGCGACGAGAAGAATTGGGTAGAAACTCTCTCTCTCTCTCTCTCTCTCTCTCTCTCTCTCTCTCTCTCTCTCTCTCTCTCTCTCTCTCTCTCTCTCAAATCCTTTAGCGATCTTTAATCAGTTTCAAATTGGAATAAATTATATGAAGATGTTAAAAATGTTTGAATCAAATGATTAGTGAAATTATTTTTGTTGAATTGTAAATAATGAGGTCATTAGGATTTGAAGCTGAAGAGACGCTCGTAAGAGAAAATTCGTTTTTAATCATTATAACAACTAAATTACTCGTTTAATAACGCGTTTAAGAGGGTTTTGTTGAATGAGCATGTACTGTAAAAAACAATATATATATCTATATAAATAAATATATATATATATATATATATATATATATATATATATATATATATATATATATATATATATGTATGTATGTATGTATATATATATATATATATATATATATATATATATATATATGTGTGTGTGTATGTATGTATATATATATATATATATATATATATATATATATGAATGTATGTATGTAAAATATACAAACATATGATAAACTAAACTAAAAAAGAAAGAAATTTTTCCTAAAGTAACCTTAACTTGCTGACACGATTCACTGTGTTCGCCTTGTTTTGCGTTTGTCGAATAAAATAAACTAAGTGTTGAACACACTTTAATTACAGCAGAAAATTTTAAGTGGAAAGCATTTAGGGTAGGCCAACCAAAATATTCACAACAGACAAGCTAGAGAAAGATGCGTTTTTTAACAAAAAAAAAAAAAAAAAAAATCCGTCCCTTTCCGACAATATGTTTAGAAAAAAATAGACCACATTAATCTCTACATTTATCATATAATTGGAAAAACCAAGAATGAATCCCTTGTGGACAATACTTCCACTGCCTCACAGTTCCTTGTTAAATTCATGCAAAATTCCCATCAACGCAAATTGATTCCACCATTTTACGCCTATTGTCGGACTCATGAATTTTAAGGCAGTTTGTTTCCAAACCATTTTTTTTACAAATAAGCAAAAAAAAAAGCTTTGCCCATATTGCTAACGCCATTAATAATAGAAAAAGACAAAACTCCTCCCCCCAAAACTGGCATATATATCACCATAACAAAATCCAATCCTGTCGGGATCCTTCCGCCTTCAAGATAGTAAATCTTTCATCCCCTGGAATGAAATATTCTAAAGAGCAATAAAGGACCATATTCTCAATCATTCCAGACAGAATATTACGATATATGGAAATTAATCACGAGTCCAGGCTCGTAAGGATCCAGGAACGAATGATGTGACATAAGAAATTGCCCGTAAAGGGAGAGGAGCCTAAATTATAGCGCTAGAGAGCTGACTCAGTAACGCTTTTTTTGAAACGGTGTGATCTACGAGGTACACGATTTTGCGGAGGTGTTCGACAAAGTCAAGCATGAAGGTAATGCTCAAGAATGAATCAGTATTTTCCGTAGGTATTCGTTAGATATTTTGACAGTTGAATTTATTTTCTTTGGGCTTCTTTCCATTTCCCAGCCTTTGAATTGTACTTCTTACATCCTCAACGGTAACTTCCACAAGCATTCTTAAGCTTACCCTAACCTAAAGATACTAAATAGCGTCGTCAATGAACGTAATCATTTTCGAAGTCTATAAAATTATGTTGACAGAATCGTCTGGAAGTATATTTCTCTTCACTTAGTCTGGTTAATGATCTTTATTTGATCATAAATACATTACCATCTATCATACAGCGCGCTTGGACTTCATGTAACAGTGGTTTACCAAACAACGAATCAACGCAAATGGTCAATAAAACCATTTAAAGAGTAAATGGAACCCAAGAAATGAACACATACTGTTAGTGAATGAGCAATATTAAGTTGCACCTTTTTAATATGAACTCTATTACCCATATACCGAAGATGAATGGCCGATGTTAGTGACTCTTAAAGTGGTGTTTATTGGCCCCGCACCCTGTCCAAAAGGTTATTACTCATAATTACTTCTTATTTTGGACGTAAGAACGTTAAACGATTGTCCTTAATCTGATTCTGAGGAGGAAATGAAAGACCACTCGTGATATGTCTTCTCTCTCTCTCTCTCTCTCTCTCTCTCTCTCTCTCTCTCTCTCTCTCTCTCTCTTTTTTTCAGGCGTCCAAGATCTTTTGTAATGGGGACGGAGAATTGGTGGTTTTTCCTGCATTACCTCCATCCTAAATTGCTTATATATATATATATATATATATATATATATATATATATATATATATATATATATATATATATATATATATATATATATATATATATATATATATATATATATATATATATATATATATAGAGAGAGAGAGAGAGAGAGAGAGAGAAGAGAGAGAGAGAGAGAGAGAGAGAATTATAAATTTATATTATATACATTTAAATATATATATATATATATATATATATATATATAATTATATTTATATTATATATACATTTAAATACATACATACATATATATATATATATATATATATATATATATATATATGTTTAAGAAATCATCAAAATGGTGTAACTTTGCATAAAAGAATATTTAGGAAAAATTATATCTTAAATTGCACCTGAGATATGCATCTTGATGTAAACTTGAAGCAAAAGGAAAACTTGCAAAAGTCAGATAGGATATGACCGACAGTCTGTTAATGAATGAAGTCATTTAGTTAATGAAAGTGCATTAGCTAAATAAAAAAAAAACAAATGTTAGAACTTCTGCTAAACTTAGCTTGTACTTTCCAGTTGTTCTACATCTGGAATCTAAAAAAAAAAAATCCAAGCAAACTTGGCGTTATCTTCCAGTCCGCGTTAATAAAAGTCTTTGCAGAGACTTTTCCAGCAGTTGAGGTATCCTTAGGAATTTTAAGGCCTCCTCGCCTGAGTCCTTGACGAATCCCCAAATCATGCGGCGTCACGTCTTGCCCTGAGAACAAAATACTTGTGGGGGGGAAAGTTTCGCTAACTTAATTAGAGGTTTAGTTTCTTCCTGGAAATTATCTGTCTCTTAGGAGTTGGAGTCCTCGTTGGCTTTTGAGGCAGACAGAAGACACAAGCAGACGTATAGACAGAGGGGAGAGAGTTCTTTGAAAATTCTCTCCCTGCTTTATTTTTTTACTATTTTGGAAGAAAGGCAATATGAGAAGTAATATAAACAAGTAAAAAATGCAATCCAGTGTTCTGTATGAGCCGCGGCCCATGAAGCTTTCAGTCACGGCCCGATGGTGGCCTGTCCTATAGCGTTGCCAGACGCACGATTATAGCTAAACTTTAACCTTAAATAAAATAAAAACTGCTGAGGTCAGAGGGCTGCAATTTGGTATGTTTCATTATTGGAGGGTGGATGTTAACATAACAATTTGCAGCCCTCTAGCTTTGGTAGTTTTTAAGATCTGAGGGCGGACAGAAAAAGTGGAGGACAGAAAAAGTGCGGACGGACAGACAAAGCCATCTCAATAGTTTTCTTTTACAGAAAACGAAAAATGAGCAGTTTTTATTAATCTTCATTAAACAAAAACAAAACTACATACAGAAAAATGTGACGTTCTTGAAACTAAATAACCGAGTGATTGCTCCAGAAACAGGAAAATTTGATTAGAAATTACAGAAGTAATCGATAATATAATGAGAAGTGACGAGTATCTCTTCGAGCCAGAGAAAGCATGGAAGGTCATTAATTCTTTACACAAACTTTCGCATCGCTAAATTAGTTACAGAAAGTTCAACTTATGGTTTTTTTTTTTTTTTAGCGATTGTTAGCTCACAGGGTGGTTCTGAGCAAGGTGATTTTTGGAGCATTGATTTTAATATTTTGAACAAATCCTCAGAATAAAAATGTTATGTTATTTTTCTTGGTCTCGTTAAAATTCATGTCAGTGAACGACTGAATGGAAATTAGTCCAGCCTCTCAATCAAATAAATCTTATCAAAATTTTGGGTTGCCATGTTACATTTAACAACCCATTTAGGCCTAATCCATTTTGTTTAAGAAGCAAGTTGATTTTTGGGTGTTGCATCCTTAGTCGTCTTCCTTATTAGCATAGAATCAAAGCTCTCTAGTCAGTAGCCCCGTCCTTCCTTCTTCTTTCGATAGCATTTATCTCCACGACACCACATAATTTCATATCAGTTCAATGAATCAGTCTTTTTCCAATTCCGTCTCAGAGGCGGATTCATTGCGCCCTTCGGGACATCTCACAGCCTTACTCTGTATAGGTCAGAGTTACTCAAATACTGTAGTTTTTCCCTCTATCACCAAGCGTTGGAAATCCCTTTCTGTGTTCCTAGGGCTTTAATCTCCCAGCTGCCCGTCCTTGGCTGGAACTCAAGTTTGGTTCCCCTTGTTCGTTAGCTGAGAGTTGCTGCCAATTGCACCGTGAAGCTTTATATATATAATATCACACACACACACACACACACACACATATATATATATATATATATATATATATATATATATATATATATATATATATATATATATATATATATATATATATATATATTTAAGGGACATAGATTCAATTCATAACTGTCATACTATAAGATGTGATGAAAGAGAGATAGCTGCAAGATGGTACTAGGTCAAGCGATCAGTCGCAAAATCATTGCATTCAGCAAATAGTTTGGTTACTTCAGCCGTTTGCTTGATGAACACACAATATTGGCTCTGGTATGTGAAACAGATGACCGAGTTGGTATGCGAGTACATAAGTTCGTACGTTAGAAAATATAGATTTTGTGTCTAATTCTGCCCAAAAATAAGTCTGATCGTTCATTAGCGAAGCAAGAGCGTTGTCGTCAAGACGTAGCTTTGAGTGTTCCAATCTCTTAGAACTGGCAGAATAAGGTAAAGTTCAGACTTTTCGTTTTTCTGTGTGAACTGTGAACTTGTGAATTTTACCATGAATTCAAGACACTTATGAATTTGTGTGGAGAGTTGGACATAACCATTTATGTCACTTTAATATTCTATTTTATTGTGTATTGCTTAACCATTATTAATCATGCATTTTAGACTTTCGTTATTATGTTTTGCACTTGTATATTTTTGGGAGATTACTATTTTGCTTAATTCTTTCGACAGATGTCTGTGGAATTGGTGTGGTTATAGAGAAGACAATGCAAACCTTTGCAATGTCGGTGTTTCTCATGTGGTTGACTTAAGACTAGACTTATGATGTCTAATATGGAGTATGTGAGAGTTTTTGTGTTTAAAAGGCTTAGCCATAATAAGACTTTTAGTCAGAGTTAGATTATTTTGACTTGATAACTCATTTATGATGCATTTTAATCTTTTCTTTGTTCATTCATTACTTGTTGGGTTGGTTTGAATAATAAATCTATTTTTGTAGGAAAGATTGCGTTTCCTTAGATGATCCATTCCTTTTGAGGATGATATTCGAGAGAGAGAGAGAGAGAGAGGGGAATCTGTGGGCTGAGTGATAGGGAGAGGGGAGTGAGTGTCAGGGGGAGGTACCAGGGTCGAAATCACCATGCTTTCCTGTCGATAGATCGCAAAGACACGTTACGTAAACATTTCTACACGAAATGCTGAATCTGTTGTAGGGGGTATAACATATATATATATATATATATATATATATATATATATATATATATATATATATATATATATATATATATATATATATATATATATATATATATATATTTATATGCATATATATATATTTATATGCATATATTTATTTATATACATATATATACATATATTTATTTATATACATATACATATATATATATACACATACAGTATACACAAACATGTATATATGTATATATATACACATATATATGTATATATATATATATATGTATACATATGTACTGTATATACATATATATATATATATATATATATATATATATATATATATATATATATATATATATATATATATATATATATATATATATATGTGTGTGTGTGTGTGTGTGTGTGTGTGTGTGTGGTTGCCCGCATGTGTCCGTATATAGTGCTACAACGCATTTACGTAAATGCAAGCAATTGCAAATGTCCATTCATAACACATCATCTTAACGATGCTTCAGCAACATGAAAAATACTAAGTGTGGTAATTTGCAGAGCCCGCCATAAGCTCATCTTGGGCAGGAAAATTCCCGCTAAGGGAAAAATTACTTTTTGCCAATTAACAATATTTTCGAGGGAAGATGGACCAGGATTAGATGCTACCCCCTTGTGAACGACGCGTTAGAGAACAAAGGAATCTTTTGTGCTCGAAAGATATTTTGTTTATTAGAAAATAAAGCAAAGAAATTTCCCTATCTTCCTCCTTTCTTCTTACAGTCTTCATTTATTGGACGCTAGAGCAATCTCCCGATAATAAGATTACTATTAACGTGCGTCCTTTATCGCGAGAAACCAGTGCAAGCAAAAGAACAGGGAATCAGATATTGGACGATTCTTCTTGACGGAGCAAAAGCCAGATGAAGTTAATATATTGAATGGCGAAAGTTAGGTTAAGATAAGACTCGAGATTGGCCTTTGGTGAATCGTTCGTTCTTGTGTCTTTGCCTCTTTTGCTATCTTAATTTCTCCTTTTTTGAATTTTTTTAATAATTATTTTTAGAATATATATATAATTCCAGTTTTGAATGAACCTTTTCAAGTTTGTTACGCCAGAAAAATCCTTTTAAATAATCAGTTCATTAATCCTTTCAAAAGTTAGACACCTGACTTCCATTATCTTCAAGGATGGATTATCTTGATTGCTTTGTAATATTTATTTGCCTAAGCACAGATGTATTTCCTGGAGGTTTTTGTACCTTTTTGACTTTTGGTGTATTAAACAATAATTATATCTCTTCATCCTACATTAGATAACTTGTGGTTGCCTTCCCCATCGACCTCTAGATATACCGCCCCTCTATATTTCTTAGCAAGTCTTTTACCTCTCACCTACTAGTCTCTTTGGACTTTTCCAACTCTTGGTACACAGTTCACTCAACTATTCTTCTGAGGTCCACACCGATACACATAATTTACGCGCTTGCGTGCCTTGTGCACCTTTAACAGACGAGGCAGCTGCAAAGGCGTAAAGGTTATGGAATTTAGTATGCATTAACCTCATCCTCGGCCTAGCGGTTAAGGGGTAATTGGGAAGAATAAACCGCGGTGCGCACACATAAACTGAATGAGAGTACGGAGGTGTGTGCAGCCGAACGCTTGAATTCACACACACACACACAAACACACACACACTCAGACCCAGATACGTATAAGCATTATACTCACGTATTTTTGTACCCACAATGTAAGCATAAAATTCTCTGTATGTTGTATTAGCATGTGCTTTTACGCATAATTATAGATGCACTACAACGCTAGCACATGCATACAATTCATACTGGCAAACATATTTGTAATTAACCACTTATCATTGGCTCTCATCATATCTAGTTGTTTTGCACTTCTAGACATCCTGATTAAATTTCATCCTCCCCAGAGAGGCTGGTCTATCACTCCCTTCGGGCTTAATCTCTGCCGACTTTGTTTTCTTACCGCTTCTTCTTCCCGTTTCCTTTAGGCCTATTCGAGGTAAGGCAATAAGTCGTCTGCCCTCTCTGTTTTTGTTTTTCATATATCTTTCTATTTATGTTATCTATTTACCTATGAAGAAGCACCACACAGGAATTGCATAGCCAGGTGGATGAAGAAATTTAAGGAAACAGGTTCTATGTTTTGATGAAGGAACTGTAGCATCTGTAGAACAATCCTTTGAAAGAAGTCCGAGCTAGAGACTAACAAGACGAGCATCTTTGGAGATGAGACTTTCAAATTTACTGTGCGTAGGATTCTACGGGAAAAAAATTAAAATGAAAGCTTACAGAATCCAATACATTAAATATTGTTAAAAGGGGATTATCATTCACGACTTATTTTCTTCAATGAAAAAATTAGTACTGATTATGCAGTTTTCAATGGCTATGCAATTCCTGTATGATGCTTCTTTTTTGTTTTGGGATGTAAACCTTTGCACAGCGTCGGTACATTTTAGCTCAGCCAACCAAAGAACGCAGTTTACTTTCTCTTTTAGGGAAGTCATGGGTCAACAGCAGTTCTGAAAAAGGAGTTTCAGAAGTTGTAAAAAATATTTGAGAAAACAAAGACAGAAAAACTAGACACATCAAGCTTGCTTATCCTGGTTACAGAATAATTCTATCATTTATAGTAACGAAGCTACAAGTATTTTAAATTGCGCCATGCCCTTAAGGACACCCCTATATATATATATATATATATATATATATATATATATATATATATATATATATATATATATATATATATATATATATATATATATATATATATATATATATGTGTGTGTGTGTGTGTATGTGTGTGTATGTGTGTGTATGATGGACTCATTGTTTGCTGCTTTGTTTCCCTTTTCCTTTTAAATTATTTTTTTATAAAAAATAAAGATTGGTTTGCAATCAATCCTTGCGGAAATTTTACAGCAAAATATGATTGGCTACCCTCACCTAGTGATTGATATATATAACCTCAGTTAATTTTTCAACAAAACCTGTTACATATTTTTCCCCAAGCGTAGATTTAGTCACGTGATTGCTGTGAATTTATTCCCAACATATCACAAGGTATCAGTGTTCGCGATTGATGTAATAAATCTTTTTCCATCTATTTACTGAAATTTTCTGTCGTACATTTTTATTATACATTTTTTTAAACAAGCAAAATAAGCAGTGAAACAAGTAATAACCAGATTTTATTTGTCGGTTATTGCTGCGTGATGTTTTTTCTTCTTCTTCTTTCTTAAGATCCAGACACTCTTCATAAGAGGCTTACCATCGACTAGACGTGATTATTGCCGCTTGGTTCTGCTCACCAGACGGCATCTTTTTACATCTGCAACGGGCTGCTTACACACACACACACACACACACACACAGACATATACATATACATATATATATATATATATATATATATATATATATATATATATATATATATATATATATATATATATTGAAAGGTCATAATGCTTTTAGGAATACTCTATATATATTAAGATAGTTTCAGTGTTATTGGAAGATTTTGCTATAGACTTCCCTTCCTTCTGCTGCCAACTGCCATTAAAATGTTTTAAGCTCCATGAAGTTAACTGGAAAATGCAGTTCTTTATAAAATCAAAGGACTGTTTAGCCATGTACATCTTAGCCTTATCGATGAGTTTTCACAATGAAATTAACAGCACTCGGGTAACTTCTGCATTTGGAAGGAATAGCAGGCCTCTCTCTCTCTCTCTCTCTCTCTCTCTCTCTCTCTCTCTCTCTCTCTCTCTCTCTCTCTCTCTCTCTCTCAGCATATTAAACAGAATCTCACTATCTGATGATTTCCTTGAGTGATATTTAACAATTTATTTGTTGGTAAAACTTTTCCAGTGTGTGTTCTTGTTTTTGTTCTTTTCTAGTTTTGCTTTGTGTCTGTTAATTTATGTGTTGAAATTAACTTTTCTGTTTCTGATGGCAAGATGTATGACGCTGAATAATAATGTACACAGAAATTGTCATAAACTCTCTGATTATGTCACTCAGATACTATTTCAGTGTGTGTATGGTCACAGTCCTCAGTGTCCGTTGCTCTCTTTTTAGTCTTTGATCAGGTTTCTCTGTAAAGTGCTGGAAGATATTATCTGGATTTGATCGACTAATTAGTTGAATATAGGTTATTAGGCGTCACAACTACCAGGGTTAATGTCGATGATTATCTTGTTTTCTGTAGTATCCCAAATGTCCCTGAAAAGTCAGGGTAACATGTCAGGGTATCTAAGAGAGATTCATTATCCTTTACGAGATTGTTAGCGCGTGTTACGCGCTCTGGAACCCGGGGTTACTGTCTCACCTACCCTCCCGATCCCCTATCTAAACCGCCCCCACCCGGGGCGGAAAACAGCTTTGCAGGAAGAGGGTGGATGTCTCCCCAACTCGCCCGTTCCCCAACCTACCCCGCCCCCACCCGGGGCGTACAAACCGGTTTGCAGGGCGTGGGTGGCTGTGTCACGTCTCCCCTACTGTTACCCAGGGGAAGACAAACAAGATTCACTCGGATTTTATTATTATAGATTGAAGCTGCAGATTTATTCACAATGTTGGTGATCTGTTTCTTTTTTGTGAAGGAAATGGTACTGTTAACCAGTACTAAAGGGGATAAAAGGTGTTCGAGTTTATAAGTGAATGGGTAAATTTACCCGTCATTTTCGCGTTTAAAGTACTCCAGTCGTTGTCAGCAGTCGAACTAAAGAAAATTTTTGGGTTATATATATATATATATATATATATATATATATATATATATATATATATATATATATATATATATATATTATATATATATATATATATATATATATATATATATATATATATATATATATATATATATATATATATATATATATATATATATATATAATATATAAATCTGCACGTGCCTGTAAATGGTGTGTGCACACATATTTGTATAAATGCAAAGCAATTGCAAATATCCTTTCATTGTATATCATCCTAACGACATTTCAGCAACATGAAAAGCAGCAAACGTGGTAATTAAGTGAACTTGCCATAAGGTCATCTGGAGGCAGGAAAGTTCCCACTTAGGGAAACACAGAAGTAATGGAATCATTAGTGCTAACATCCTTTGAATGATATTCTCTTTATTAAAAAATAAAGCATGGCCGTTTCCTTCTCTGCTTCCTCCTTACAGCCTTCGTTTATTAGACTCCAAAGCAATCTCCCGATAATAGGACCACTATTAACTTGTTTGCTTTATCGCGAGAATGAAATGCAAGCAAACGAACAGGGAGTCAGAACTTGGACGATTCGTCTTGACGGAGCAAAAGCCAGATGAAGTTAATATATCTTCTGGCAAAAGTTAGGTTAAGATAAGGCTCGAGACTGGCCTTTGGTGAATCGTTTTGTTGGTTTGCTCTTATCTCTTTGCCTATTGTGATATCGCAACTTCTCTTATAAGTTTTCTCTTTTTTTATTCTTTTTCATAATGTATTTAGTATATGACATACTTCAGATACTGAATGAATCTTTTCAAATTTGTGACGCCAGAAAAATACCTTTAATTAGTTCATTCATTCATTTTCACAAATTTAAACTGAGACACCTTCCTTCCATTATCCTGAACTATAATGTCTGAACCTCTTTGCCTCGTAGTGTCTATTTGCCCAGGCATAAAATTATTTTGTGGAACTTTCTGTACCTTTTGTACTTTGATAGAATCTTATCTCTTCCCCCTGGGTTAAATAATACCGTATGCTGCCTCCCCCATCGACCTCTACGTACACCATCCCCCTGTATCTCTTAGCAAGTCTTTTACCCCCCATTCTTTAGTCTCTTCAGGCTGTGTCCACAATCGAACTTTGTTCGGTGTGACGTCAGAAGCGGAGAAACAGCCGGCCAAGTCAGAACTTTGCCCGCTGTTTCTCCGCTTCTGACGTCACATCGAACAAAGTTCGATCGTGTGGACGCAGCCTAAGGCTTCCTACTCTTGGTGCACCACTCATTCAGTTATTCTTAGAAAACCCTTACGGTTGCACCTAATTTGCGTGCTTGCGTGCCTTGTACAGTTGTAGCGAAGCGCACCTTGAACAGATGAGGCAGCTGCCAAGGCGTTAAAGGGTAACTGGGAAGAATGAACCGCGGAGCACAAACATAAAGGGATGCGAGTACTGTGTGTGTGTGCAACCGAACACATGAATTCACACACAAATACTCAGACCCGGATACGCATAAACATATACTGATGCATTTTGTACCCACCATGTGAGCATAAAATTCTCTGTAAATGTATTCGCATAAGCTTTTAACGCATATTTGCAGATACACTACAACGCAAGCTCATGTATACAGCTCACACTAACAATTATCATTATCATTAGCTCTCACCATACATAATTCTTTTTCAACTCCTTCCATCCTGATTAAATTTCATCCTCCTCAAAGAGGCAGGTTTATCCCCCCTCAGGCTAAATTTGTCCCATTTTCTTGTCTTTGTTTTGTTACCATTTCTTCTTCTTCCCGTTTCCTTTAGGCCTATCCAACGTAAGAGAATAGGTTGTGCGCCCTGTCTACTTTTCCTTCTCATATATCCGTCTATCCATTTATCTGTCCATTTACCTATCTTCCTGTCTGTGTGAGTGTGTGTGTGTATGTATATGTATATATATATATATATATATATATATATATATATATATATATATATATATATATATATATATATATATATATATATATATATATATACAGTATATATATATGTATATATATATATATACAGTATATATATATATATATATATATATATATATATATATATATATATATATATAATATATATATAATATATATTAATAGGATTGAGCCTATCAATAGAGGTTGTACCCTACATCGCCTTCCACCCGCCTCCGTTCTGAAAATGACTTCTGCGAACTTCTTATATTTCCCATAAGGCGAACCCTTCGGCTTCATCTCTTCTCCCCAATTTCGTCATGGAGGGAGAATCCTACGAATCCTACATTTTTTTTTTTCCTAGCCTTTATGAAGGATCAGGAAGACCAAGTGGGAACTAAGAAGATGACGACTGACCGTTGGTGAGAGAGATAAGGTATAAGAGTTCCGAAATAAGGGTTATAAAATAGCCATTATTTTTTATCCCCTTTTTTTAGTGGTAGAATGTTTTCGATGAGTCGGTCAAAGGGACGGAAAACTGCCTATGTCTGAAGAGAAAATAGTTGGGCTTAACCCCATAAAGGGAAGAGCTAGGATTGCTTTGATGAAAACCAGGGAAAACAGAGGCAGCAAGGGCGTTCCAAAGCTTATTCCAAAATATGGTGTGAGAGTTTTATTTTCCAAATTCTGGTCCCGTGCTTGATTCAATGCTTGGAAATAGATAGAAAAATAACTCCCATTGGCTCCGAAAGTTGGAGATTGTAATATTTCTCTGATCAAGAAAACGTAAGGTATGTTTAACATGTAATTGCAAATCGCGACATTTGCTCAGCAAAGTCACTCATCTTGTATCACTACGAAATGTAATTGAAATATATCATTGATAATCTTTGACCTACGAAATGCAATTAAAATTTATCATTGATAATCTTTGATCTACGAAATCCCATTGAAATATATCATTGATAATCTTTGACCTACGAAATGCCATTGAAATATATCATTGATAATCTTTGACCAACGAAATGCAGTTGAAATATATCACTGATAATCTTTGAACTGCCTTTGCGATTACGCTCAAAACACGTGTAAGATTTACAGTAAGTATACTGCTGAAGAAAATTGAGTTTTTACTGTTATTCATCTTTTGAGGGTTATCGTTGCCTAAATAAATTAACTTTAAACACTCTCAGAAACAAGTTTCCATGCACCTTATTAGAAATTCCTGTTTTAAAAATAGGGTTTGACCCTTGGAAGGAATGAAAAATATTATTTTACCCTCGCTCGAAAAATATTCAACCACACGCTTCTTAAACCGATACTAGCTTAAGGAAAATAATACCAACCTGCATGAGCTGTAATACGCAAATTGGAAAACGAGAGAGAGAGAGAGAGAGAGAGAGAGAGAGAGAGAGAGAAGTTAGCCGTAACCTAATAAGCAAGTAATAATTATAACTCGCTCTCTATGAATCCTGTAGTTCTGACGAAACCTTTTGAATATGACAGAGAGAGAGAGAGAGAGAGAGAGAGAGAGAGAGAGAGAGAGAGAGAGAGAAAGTAATCAAGATGAGTGGTGAATGAAAGGCTCCATTTTGAAGATCGAGAAGTTCAAAGTCTCTGTGATTGAGGATTACTTTGTGCCGTAGCGATTACTCTCCGCTGATTTGTAAGAAGTGGTGAATTCATATTTCGTAAATATTAATACACTTCTTTTTTTTTAGTTTATTTCTATTTTTGTGATGGATTTTATAATTCATCTATTATTTATTGCCTCCGCTCTGTCTGTGTAGCTGATTGACTCAATCCCCTTAATTCATTCGTATCTTCGCATGCGTGCATTGTCAAAATATATTTTCCCAGTGAGAGATATTATCAACTTTCTCTCTCTCTCTCTCTCTCTCTCTCTCTCTCTCTCTCTCTCTCTCTCTCTCTCTCTCTCTCTCTGATGTTATGATGGGCGCAATGCTTACAGTTTTGTTTTCTTTGGTTTACATTTTAAATTATATAGTGATAAAAAGTAAAAATTGGTATGCAGTCAATCCTAGGTGGATTATTTACAGCAAAATATGATTGCCTACCTTCACTTTGTTAGCATTATTATATATATATCCTCATCTCATTTCTCAGTAAAACGCTGTTAAATATTTTCTCCAAGCGTGGATTAAGTCAC
>NC_089750.1:59942206-59944706 GCF_040412425.1 Macrobrachium rosenbergii
CCTTTACAAAACTCTTTTTCTTCATCGCCAAAACGATAGATAGATAGAGAGAGAGAGAGAGAGAGAGAGAGAGAGAGAGAGAGAGAGAGAGAGAGAGATTTCCTTTTTCGTTGTCTTACCGCTTGAGTGATAGTAATGCTTTTAGGCGACCAGTTTTACCTAGAACTTATCGACATCAAAAAGCAGGTTTTTCAAACGCCCTTAAAATACACCCCATCATTTCAAGCCTCAAATACGCCGGCGGGCGAGACTCTTATCTGCTTTATTCAATCCTCGAGACCTCGAGAGCAAATATGCTCTTCGAATTTCACTCTCAGGTCAGACCAGCTGTAAAGGAAATGTTTATATGCCTTTCGAGAGAGCGTTGCTGTCGGCAAGGTCTAGGCTTCAGTTGTTTTTGGAAATATCGGCGGCATATTTCACCTCAAGTTCGGGAAATGGAGAAATTCGTTTTGACACATCTCGTGGGGATCAGGGAAGAAAGGTTGTCAAATGTACCTTCAAAGCGCTGAATTTCGTAGGTTTTAGAAGAAAAGAGTTATTGTTTTGTACATCTCTCAAAAATTAAGGGAGGTACTTTTTGATCGAATATATTCCTGTACCATTGTTTTTTTTTTTTTTTTTTTTAATATAGACCCACGAGGATCAGGTGCAGACCTTGGTTCTGTGATTGATTTTTTCTTCCCGCCCAGAAAAACATATCTTCCGCTGTAATTTGCTTATAAGACCCTTTCATTTTGGAAACTTAACTTTCAATATTATTGGAGAATTTGCGCAACTGATGATGCAGAATAAAAGACAATGAAAAGAGAAAATCGCGAATAGGTTATGACGAGCCGGTATGAAGGTGCCAAACCTAAACACCGTTCTGTAACAGACAGTATTTAGTTTTCATTAACTTTTCAAAGACGTTCAATTTTCGGTTTTGAAAATGTCTACTAAAATCGTAAAGCAATTTAGTTTTTATTCTGAAAGACCAGCTTAACAATATATCACTACTTAACCAATACTTTATAAAAAGAGAGGATATAATTTATCTCAGTTGATAGGTGCCATTTCGCTCATACGAAGATGTAAACAATACATTCAAAAATTACGTAACACCTTAGGGGGGGGGAGAAGGGTATGGTGAAGTATTATGAGTGTCACATGTGCAGCCATAAGTTACATAACATTTTCAGATTTTTTCCTTCGTTTCTTTTTAAAAAGTGTAAATGTAGAAGGACAAAAGATTCCGCAATAGACTTTTATTATATTTTAGTAATACTGAGAATATGGTATTTATTTTTTTCCATAATTATGTTTAATAATTATCACAAACTCAGCCGTTGTTTGTACATCAGCATTTTCTACTATATGTATTACATGACATAGAATGATATCACAAACTCATCCCTTTTCTGACCTCCGACATTATCTACTTTATTCATAAATATGACTTAGAAAAATATCACAAATTAAATTAATCCTCTTCTAAACATAGCACAAGAGAACGTTTTCATTTCAAATTTATCTGTGATTCTTTAATAACATAATATAAAAGTATTAAGAAAAACCTAAAGTTAATAATTTCTAGGTATTAGGCCAGAGTTTATTATATTATTGCATGAAAAAAAGGGAAACATACTAATTCGTCAAGGGGGGGGCCGGGAGACTAGCTGATGTTACATAATTTTCTAAGATGGGTCTGGACATGTGTTATGAGGCGTGATAAGGGGGGAGGGAGTCAAAAATTACCAAAAAAAGTGTTACGTAATTTTTTGAATGGCCCCTAAGGAGAAGAAGCATAAGACGGGTCATCTTCCACTCACTCTGTTAACACTGGGTATTATTTTAACCCAACGTAGTTTGCATTAGTCGCCTATTATCGATTGTAAAATCCGGTGACTCATTGCTATTGTACGGCTGAGGTGTTAAGGCAAGGCTTGAGCTCGGGACTGCTCTAGGACCGAGAGCCCGTGCTGGCATGAACCCAACCAAGTCAAACACACCTAAGCTCATACATTCACTGTTCTCCGGAACATGCCCGTCAAAAGCCTGTAAATTCACATGGCAGATTAAACTGAGAGGTAAGTCCCGCTTTGTCCTAACCTTGGCGGCAAGACGCTGAAAGATGTTGCGAAAACGAGTACGCATCAAGAAGCGCATTCACATCAAAATCCAAAACTAAGTACAGCAGAATGCGCTCCAGAATGTCAGCATAACCGGGAGATGGTTTCAGTTTCCAGCGACTTCCGCGAGGTGACTTTAACCTTGTTTTACCAAAAGCTTCCCTTTGCGCTCGTCAGCGCGAGTTTACCAGCCTAAGGCATTAGCTTTGATTTCTGCTCCCTGGCATAGAGGTTAATTTTGAAAGACGCAACTACGTGCTAAAATACTTGAAAAATTTTTTGTTTCATTTTCTTTCGAGGTTTAGGGCCCCTAGAATAAATTGTCTGTTTATTCTTGCAGAGGACTCAGATCCAAAACAAACTCTCTTCATTTTCTCTAATTATAAAGT
>NC_089750.1:59949706-59959706 GCF_040412425.1 Macrobrachium rosenbergii
GTGCGTGTATTTGTGTAAAAATGTTAGCAAAGGTGGGCCTCGTGTATGGCTAAAATCGATCAGATCTTCCGAGATATGACTGTAACTTCTGAAGAATGGATTCCTCATCGTTGGCGGAAGCTTGCAGTCTCCTCCGAACGTTCTTCGTATCACCACCATTATTATTATTATTATTATATTATTATTATTATTATTATTATTATTATTATTATTATTATTATTATTATTATTATTATTATTATTATTATTATTATTATTATTATTATTATTATTATTATTATTATTATTATTATTATTATTATTATTCGAAGGCAGGCTATATAACTAAGGTGGTTATTATTATTATTATTATTATTATTATTATTATTATTATTATTATTATTATTATTATTATTATTATTATTATTATTACTCTACCTATGCCCCTATTTAATGCCCAGTCTAAAGAAATCACAAGCCTCATGCACGCAGGCAGGCCACATATATACATATCGCGTGATCTGTGCCCTTAAGGCACAATATATTATTATTATTATTATTATTATTATTATTATTATTATTATTATTATTATTATTATTATTATTGGAAAGGACGGCCGTATTTTGCGAATTTATCTTATACAGGATCTTCGCAAAATACAGCTATCTTTTTCAATAAGACCTGTTTAGAAGAAGGTCTACTTCCTTCATTTATTATTATTATTATTATTATTATTATTATTATTATTATTATTATTATTATTATTATTATATTATCTGACTGTGCCTTTATTTCAAGTTCAAGCATTATTATTATTATTATTATTATTATTATTATTATTATTATTATTATTATTATTATTATTATTATTATCTGACCGTGCCTTTTATTTCAAGTTCAAGCATTATTATTATTATTATTATTTATTATTATTATTATTATTATTATTATTATTATTATTATTATTATTATTATCATCCTTTTACCTATGCCCCTACCTGATGGCCAGTCTAAAGAAATCACAAGCCTCACGCACTCAGGCAGACGACATATACACGCATCACGTGATCTGTATGGCTCCATTTTTTCCTCCGTGTTTTGGTGGCATAGAAGCAGCATCCAGCCGAGCAATCTCCTCCATCTCCTCCATTTCCTTGGGCCCTAAGGCAGGCAAAATTGGCATCCCATCCCGTGGGACCTTCTCTCCTCGCAAAGATTCCATCTGACTCTCTGTTCTGAATGGAGGTCAATCAGCCGGTTTGATTTTCGCAGGCAATATGCAACATAAGCTTCTTTCCTTCTTTTTTTTTCTTTTTTGCTGCGTGATGGGACTACATGGAATGATATCTTTCTTACGTATTCTTTTGCTGTTAGTATAAATTACACGTGCATTTTATTCATTTGTTATGTATATATATATATATATATATATATATATATATATATAACCTCCCCCTCCTTTGTTGTTGTTGGTTGTTCATTTACTGCCAGCCGGCCGATCGATAGACCATCTGTCTATCGACTTAAAAACAAGGGTTAAAAGATTAAAGGCGCTCCCATTTTTGATAAAGATCTTTCCTTCGAGGCAAAAGTAATCTGGCTTAGGTGTTTCTCCTACAGGCCAAAACCTCCCCTGCAGGCAGCAGGTGCAATGAGTCAAAGCATCTGTGTTGGGCGCACCCCTGCCCCATAGGAGGGGATAAAGGCAAAAGCCCACGAGGTCTCGACACACAATGGGCTGGAAGATATGGAGTGAACTTGTGAAGACGTCCTCAACACCTGGCCCCATCGATGCCCTTGCATCCTAACCACGTGGCCCTTTCCAAAGTATACTTCTCCTCGTGCCCTTCAACCGTATTCCTCGAGCCCACACGCCATTGCTTGGAGTTTCGAGGAGTCCCCATCGCCTTGCCCCTTTACGGAAGCCCTTGCATCTCACCACGTGGAAGAAACTCGTCCTCGGAAATCGCAAGTCATCCACGGACCGCCTTCTACACGCCCTCGGAAAATCTGCTAAGGTAAAGTGCCCTGGAAGAGCCCCCATTTCAGTCACGCTTTTGTCTCGTAATATTTTCTTAAAGAGAAAGCCAGAAATCTCCCTTGTCTAATGTCCGTGCGCCTCTTGCATCGGCAGTATTAATTCTTTATTACTCCTTTGGCACCCTCAGTGCAGCTTCGAATTCATTATTCTTTTGTCTATTTTCATTACTGGCGTATAATGTGCATATCTCTCATTTCAGAGGGATCCTATTTCGTGGAAGCTTCTCGGACTGTGTCTGGAATCCCCAGTTTCATTCAATCCGTAGGAATCTCCTTCAGGATAGTAATCTACTTGAGTTCCTCTTTCCCTAATATCATTTATGTAAATACACTCCTTTAAATGTGCCCACGTGTTTTACGTAATATTTCCCTCAGTAACAAGAGCCCTAAGCTCATATGAAATTCTCCTTTGTTTTCCTCTTTTTTTACGTTTTCCCGTACCCACAAAGTCAGAATCACAAGGCTAAATTACCTTAAATTGTTGCTACCTGTCTCACAGAGCATATTTCAAACTAAAACCACGGAAAAACGTAAAAATGGCGACCTGGCCATAGATCTCGTTTTGCAGTTGCAGTTCCCCTAGTGTTGCTTTATTGCATTTGCAAACTTGCCAGATCAGCTATTAGCAAAGCTAAGCTGGGTACGAGACAATTACGAACCTTTTGTGTAAAACCAGCACACAGATCCAGAAAATTCCACGTAAGTAATGTGTTAATCTTAGCAAAACCTTTTTACAATCGTGACTGTTCCTAGGAATTAGAAATAGGGACGCATGTAATCACTGAGAGAAAAGAACCGCCGTATTAGATTCGTTAATGCATGCCTTTCAGGATAGGTAGTTAGGAAATAACCAGTGCTAACCATCCTTTGCTTCGAGGAATAGTGCGAAATTCCTGTGTTAAAATCCTTGCCATATTCTTTTTGCTTCGAGGAATAGTGCGAAAGAAATTCCTCTGTGATAAATTTTACTTCACATTTCGAATTAGCGAACTGTTATTTAGGCGCGAATAAAATTCCCACGTGGGACACGACGAAGTCAGCTTGCATTGCTGAAAATTCTCTCAGTGTAGTTAGAATTCGAGTTAGGTGTTAGGAAAGCGAAATTTGAACTCCGCTTATAGGGGAAAATTACTAGGCCGTTGTACTGTTATCCTCTCAGACGACTGGGAAATTCCCGGAATCCCAGACGGTATATAAATATACGGGTTCATTCACCCAGAATCTAAAAATACCTCCGGTGTTGGCCAAACGACCTGCACCCCCCCCCCCATGCCCGCGTGTGTAGCATTTTTTTTTTTTTCATTTCCCAGCATACATTTTTCTTTGGGTTTCCCGTTAGTAATTTCTAAGTCCTAAGGGACGAATCGTAATTCAAGTCCTAAGTGACTCCTAAAATTCTACGTCGCACGTGGCGAGAATTTCTTCAAATTCCACAAATTCCAAGTCCTTTCTCCAAATTCCAGTGACTCCTAAAATTCTACGTCGCACGTGGCGAGAATTTCTCCAAATTCCAGTCCTCAGAGACTCCTAAAATTCTCCAAATTCGTCCTCAGAGACTCCTAAAATTCTCGTGGTGGCGAGAATTTCTCCAAATTCCAGTCCTCAGAGACTCCTAAAATTCTACGTCGCACGTGGCGAGAATTTCTCCAAATTCCAGTCCTCAGAGACTCCTAAAATTTCTCGTCGCGTGGCGAGAATTTCTCCAAATTCCAGTCCTCAGAGACTCCTAAAATTCTACGTCAAACGTGGCGAGAATTCTCCAAACTCCAGTCCTCAGAGACTCCTAAAATTCTACGTCGCACGTGGCGAGAATTTCTCCAAATTCAGTCCTCAGAGACTCATACAAAAATTCTACGTCGCACGTGGCGAGAATTTCTCATTCCTCTTGGAACCCAAAATTAAGTCCTTTTTGAGACATTATATAGTGTAGTTCACACACATCTAAGCCCTTACGGGACTGATCATTCTAGTTCGTTAGAACAACTCCTTAACTTCACGCTACAGCCGGCCAAGTCCGGCGTGACAAAATCCAACTACGTCTTCCGAGACACATCTTCGTTTGCCAGAACAACCACGTCTTTCAAGACATATCAAATTTTAACAAAAAGTCTCCTCAGACTTACTAATCACCTGTCTTATTCAGACAGATCCATTCTCCTGCAGTCTGAACAATTGAGTGTTTCAGATTCCTGCAATTGAGTCTTTTCAACAAAGAGTCTTTTCAGACATATCATATACCCATTATTCCAAGATGGCTAATACCAGAGCCCAACAAAACGAGGATTTCAAATTCTACATGTCCGCTGGGAAGGACATGGGGACTATCGGGGCAAGATCTGAGAGCATGGGTTCAAGAGCGAGTGGACGATGCCAAGGCTGAGAGAGCAAGAGAACGTGAGGAGAGAGAGAGGGCAAGAATTGCCCAAGAGCAGGAGAAGGATAAAGAACGTGAGGAGAGAGAGAGGGAACGAATTGCCCAAGAACAACGGGAGGAAAGAGAACGTGCAGAGAGGGAGAGGAACAACAGAGAGAAAACGAATTGCTCAAGAGAGACGAGGAGAGAGAGAACGTGAGGAGAGAGAGAGAATTGCCCAAGAGCAGGAGAGAGAGAGACAGAACGCCCAGAGCTCCAGGTGCTAGAACGACAGCACGCCACCCCCGCCCCTGCCGCGGGGATGAGTGCCCTCAGCCAAGCTCACTCGTTCATGCCAAAATGGACCGAGTCCGAACCTGAAGTATGGCTTGAAAGGGCCGAACGAGTCCTGGAGTGCTGCGATCTCTCCCCGCGGAACTCTCCCTTGTTCTCACTAAATTCCTGGGCGGAAAGGCCCTCGTTGCCTACCACGCCCTTCCCGCAGACGATCGGGGAAACTGGGAAGCCGTCGCCAAGCAGTTCTGGCGTCGTGCGAGATTACCCCAGCGTGGAGGAGACGTTGGAGAGAGCAGCCCAGAGAAGCAGGCCAGACTTGGTCCGATTGGGCGTACCATTCGAGCGGGCGTTGACAAAATGGCTCGATTCCAAGGAGCCACTAACACCGCCGAGGTACTCGAGCGGTTTAAATCGAGCATTTCCTGCGCTACGCCCCTCCTGCCCTCGCCACTCATATAGTGGAAAAAGCCCCACCAACACTCACCGAGTGTTGCCGAATAGCAGACATGTGGGAAACTCACCACCCTCAAGAAGGATCCATGGGGCGGAAAATAAATCCCCCGCCCCTCCTCGGAGGAACAAATTCCCCTAAGGCTGGAAACTCGGGCAAGCCCCTGACGTGCCACTATTGCAAAAGGACGGGGCACTCAACTGAACAGTGCCGAAGTCGGCCCAAGGCTCCCTCTCACCCGTTCCCGAAGGTATCACAGCCGCCTCCTGCTACTGCGCCCCGATCGCCGCCGGCAGCGGGCGCCGCCCCCCGGCGGGACTTCCGCCATGAGACATGCCGCGATTGCGGGAAAAGGGGACATTTCTCTTCCACCTACAAGCTTTGCCCTCGGCACAACCAGCCGAAGGCAGTAGGCACCGTAACCTGCCCTAAACGGCCCGCCGGGTGGATTGGGCTTGAGTCCGTGAGGGTCGCGCCTCCGGACGGGTCCAGTCCTCCCCGGAACCTCGACAACATAATAGACACGGGGTCGGAGGTCAGCCTAATTGTGAGGAGAGAAGTCCCCCCTGGAGCCGTCATTCGGGAAGACGAACGGATGACCATCCTCTGGGTGAATGGGGATAGGAAGGACCTCCCGACGGTCCGCTTAAGGGTCACCACCCGCGATGACTCTCGAGAGAGGGACCACATTTTCGGGGTAGCAGAGATGCTCACCACGGGGAAGCCCCTCCTTCTGGGACAAGATCTCATCCAATGGAGGGATCCCTGCGTCCCCCTCCTCTGCCTCAAGCCTTCCGAGCCCCCGGTCGCCCCACTGCCCCCCCGAAGGCAGCAGGAGGATCTGCTTCCCCCTGGAGTGTCTCTAGGCTCGATCCCGTGGCTCCAGGAGTCGCTCCCTGCCCCCCAGGAAGCGGAAACTGATCCGGCCCCCGCAACCCTACTCATTACTGGAGCCGCCGCTGCCCTGCCCTCCCTCGCGAGGGAGACGCTAATCGAGGAGCAAAAGGCAGATGCCTCA
Organism: Macrobrachium rosenbergii; assembly: GCF_040412425.1. NCBI lineage: Eukaryota > Metazoa > Arthropoda > Malacostraca > Decapoda > Palaemonidae > Macrobrachium > Macrobrachium rosenbergii. The sequence goes on from NC_089750.1 coordinate 59,955,846, forward strand.
ACCAGCCGCCTCCGCAGTGAGGCCGCCACCAGCGAGGATGCCCTCCCTGACTTGATGAGGGACGCCTTCCTGCTGGAAGACGATCTCTTGTGCAAGGTAACTCGGGGGCCGAGCGAGCCTTCCCAGGTGCGCCATAAACTCGTGGTAGTTCCCCAGACTCTGCAGAGGGATGTGCTAAGTTTGGCCCATGACGGCATTAGCGGGCACTTCGGTGTCGCTCGCACCGCACGCGCCGTCGAGAGCAAGTTCTACTGGCCGGGCATCCGGAAGAGCGTGAAGCAATTCGTTGCCTCCTGCCCTACCTGCCAGGTGGCAGGCAACCCTAACGAGGTGGTTCCCGGGCCCCATTAGAATATCCCCTCCGCCAGCGTCCCCTTCAGGGACGTCGTCATTGACTATTTCACTCCGCAGGGGCGGATGAAAAGTAAATCGGGGAACGCCCACTGCCTTACCATCATCGACCGCTTCACGCGATACCCGGAGGCAATTCCGGTCAGGAGCGAAAGTTCAAAAAATGCTGTAAAGGCCCTGGTAAAATTCTTCTGCAGATTTGGGTTCCCTGCCACGATACAAACCGATCAGGGGCGACACTTTATGTCGAAGGAATTTCGTGACGGCATGGCCAGCCACGGAATTAGGCATTTCCACTCCACGCCCTATCACCCCGAGAGTCAAGGAATCATCGAGCGATTCCACCAGTCACTCTCCACGACACTAACGAAGTTGGAGCACGAGGGAGGTGGCTCGTGGGAGGATAACCTTCCGTACGCCCTTTTTGCCGCCCGCCACGCTCCCTCCGAAACCACCGGGTATAGCCCCTTCGAGCTATTATACGCTCATTCTACACGGGCCCCACTTGATATATTATATGACGCCTGGGCGGACCCCACGCATGCGGATTGGGCGGCAGAATTGCCGACCATCCAGAAAAACCTTCGAGCAGCTTGGGCGGTAGCCCAGGCCACAGAAGCCGCCACCCAAGAACGGGTGAAGATGAAATTTGACAAGGCCGCCCGTTCCCGCTCTTTCGAGACGGGAGACCAGGTCCTAGTGCTCCGAACGGGCGCCACGAGGCCCCTCGAAACCCACTTCTCCGGCCCCCACAAAGTCTTGGGAAGGCGCGGGGACCTGAACTACCTAGTGGATTGTGGGAAAAGAAGGGCCAAGTGGCTCCATATAAATCTTCTGAAGCCGTATCGGACCCGTGGCGAGGAGACACCTGAAGATGGTGCCTCTAACTCCGAGGCAGTAGTTGGCGCTGCCGCCTAGCGTATCAGCCCACCGCTAACTCGAGATCCTCGAGAGTCTGGAAGTTATAACCCCAGGTCTCGACGCCGCCCACAGGGAGGATATCCGCCGGTTATTAAGCAGAAATTCGCGGGTCGTCCGAGACACCCTTGGGTGCACGGGCGCAATACAGCACTCCATAAGTATCAAGGAGGGTGTGAAACCCATAGCCCAGGGGTACTACAGGGTTAACCCGGATAAGGCCCGTAGGATCGAGGAACAGGTCCAACTCCAGCTCGACCTCGGCCTTATAGAACAAAGCCATAGCCCCTGGGCCTCACCAGTAGTACTAGTACCTAAGGAGGGCGGTGGAGACCGACTTTGTGTCGACTACCGAAAGTTGAATGAAGCAACGGAGTCGGAACCTTACCCCCTTCCCCGGATCGAGGCTTGCTTAGATAGCCTAGGGAGTGCCCCCTACCTAAGCAAAATTGATCTGGAGAAGGGCTATTGGCAGGTCCCGCTGTCCGAGGAGTCGCGCCCTCGGACAGCGTTCATAACTCCCAGCGGGATTTACCAGTGCAAGGTGATGCCATTCGGGTTGAAAAATGCTCCCAGCTGCTTCCAACGTTTGATGAACAAGGTACTGGCGGGCATAAAAAACTGCGTGGTATACCTGGATGACATCGTTACATACGCCAGCACCTGGGAAGAGCACCTAGCAATCCTAGACCAAATTTTCTTTGCCCTGGGAGAAGCAAATTTGGTAATAAATCTGAAAAAGTGCCAATTCGGTGTCGGGGAGATTACCTACTTGGGCCATCAGGTAGGAAATGGCCGGCTAGCACCAAAGGAGGCGAATATAGAAGCCATCATGAATATGGCTTACCCGAGAACAAAACGGGACGCCCAACGCTTCCTCGGGATGGTTCAGTACTTCCGCAGGTTTATCCCAAACTTCGCGGATGCGGCTGCCCCCATCACAAACCTCTTTCGGGGAAAGCAGCCCTTCAGGTGCTCGGAGGACTGCAAAAGGGCGTACGATAATTTAAAAGCCATACTCATGACCAAGCCGGTCCTACACACCCCCGACTACGAACGGCCTTTTTGCCTAGCCGTAGATGCCAGCGACATCGGTATCGGAGCAGTTATGTTCCAAGAGAAGGAGGGAGTTAGGCATCCAGTGGCATATTACGCAAAGAAACTGAAGCCAGCTGAAACGCGGTATAGTACGATCGAGAAGGAATTGCTAGGAATGGTGCTGGCGATGAAGCACTTCGAGTCATACCACGCTGACCACACCTTCCCGCTGACGGTATATACGGATCATAACCCCCTACGGTACTTGACTACCTTTAGGAACCAAAACAAACGCTTAATGAGGTGGTGCCTCGATCTCCAGGACTATAACTGGAAAATCGAGCACATCAAAGGCACGGATAACAAAATAGCCGATGTCTTATCTAGACAGCATTCAGAGTAACACCCAGGGGTAGTACTAGCGCCCAAAATTCCATCTGCGGGCAAGACAACCTCAAGCGGTTCGGAACCAATACTTCTACTCCAGGGGCGTGGCCCGCCGGCCAGATGGTGGTGGCAAGCCTCCCTGCCTTCTTATAATTCAAGGAACCTCTATCTCTTATCACCTTCTATTTAATCTTCCCTTAAATTACCCCCACAAGAGGCAATTAAAATACGGGATACCATTCCCCACACAATGTATAAATCATTAAGAATAACAGAGTGAGAAGTGGCACGCCCTTGCGCCCATACCTTGGCACCGGGCGCGCGTGTCAGCCCCTCCTGAAGGAGTCGCGCCCTTCGGGTGCACTTTTCTCGCCCTGGGACTGAAAGGATAGTCCGGGCCGTAATTTATAGGCGTAGGACGAGAAATTCCCGCCTAACCCAATAAAACCCTCCCTCTTTTTCCCTTAGTTCTTCTGCCAATATCATTTACTTTCTTTTAGTCATTTATTTATCTTTAATTTTAATGAATCGCGAGTCATAAACTCTTGCCCTTGTGATTTAAATGCCCCTTTTGTAAGCTCTGAGGGACGTGTCCCGCCTTTCATATGCGGTCAAGTTTTCATTCGTAACGTCTTGCTAATTTTCCTTTTGTTATTATTATCCCTTTTCCCCCTTCCATTCCTTCCAAGATTGCTGTTTGTCCTACCCCACATCTTTTGTCTGCTCGCCCCGTCATAACATTGAGTAGGCAGTGGACGCATAAAATTAGCGTAGTTTAAGGTTAGCGAATTAAAACCTCGCGAATACTCTCGCCCGCATACAGCTGTCAAAATCCGTGTTGGGCGATAGCTGAGCTAAGCAAAGTACGTTAAAATGAAGATAAATTATCAATGCGAATATGTATAGTCATTACAGTATCGCGTAAAAGGGGATGTCATTTACAAAAGTAAACGCTGTTTTTCATTTACACAGCCTCTTCAAGGCAGATTGTACTAACCGCATGCATTTTATCTAAAATTAAGTAACCGTGTATTTTAATTCTTGAACAATAACCATTTCTTTTCATTTGTTGGCCATAGCCTCATATACGTGGTCCTATAATCTTAATTAATTCACAATTGTTCGAGTCACTTTATAAAGTTACAGTGGGTAACCAAATCTAAAGTA
>NC_089750.1:59964706-59974706 GCF_040412425.1 Macrobrachium rosenbergii
TTCAGAAAGGCTGTTCATAAAATCATAGTTATGGTTTTTCTTATTTTCTTGAAGTTTTGGGTCATGGCCACAGCTGCACTCATGAGCTGAACAAGTGAAAAATGTTTAGCTTATTAGGTGTCAAATTGTTTTGTGACTTAGTATTGGCAGAAAATCCAAGAAATGATAATCGTTTCTGATGTTAGTACTTATTTAGGTTTGTAATATTCCGAGGGAATGTAAATAACGTTCTGGTATTATGTATGTTTGAATATTTGAATTGTTCCATTGATATGTATGCATAGCTGTTTGCATGTTTAATTTGATGCAGTGATAATGTATGCATGGCTGTTAGTATATCTGAATCTTGGCAAAGGTAATGTATGTATGTTCGAAAAACTTTTGACAACACAAACAGTTTTTGTACTTTGTCATAAGCCCCAACCCTACTCCCTTTTTTTTTGCCTGCTAGTTCTCTAATCTGTACTGCTATTAAAGTTATGATATCCACTTCTGTAAAAAATAAATATAGACCAACAAGTATACGCTCACATATCTGTACATATGTAGTGCCTACATATTTGTATAACTCATGTATGAACGAAAACTAAACTATATTGTTTGCAGCGCAAATGCACACTACATAGTCGCGGCCGGCAAGTTGGAAGGCTTTCTTATCGTACCCTGGCAACTTACCGTTAAGAAATCAGACGCACTGTCGACCAATAGCTTGTCATGAAACGATAATGAAACCTTCAGACCAACTACCATAACAGGGAGAAAGTTTGATACGGTATCGCCTGTAAATCATACAAAATATTCAATTATCTGTATACACTGAGAAGTCATATTGTCCTTTTGTTGTAAATTACCTGTTCTTTGTAGTCTATGTAACTCTAATTGAAATCAGGAAATTTGTATCAAACATTCGAGGAAAATGAGTGAATTATCATTTAGAAGCTTATTAGGTAAAGTATAATTTTTCATCAGCCCATTTCAAGTTTTGATGTTATTATTTTCAGTTGATTTGAGAAATGTGCAGCAATGTTATCGCTATTTATTATTGTCTGTTGTTTCCTCATTTCAGATGCAAGTTGAAACACTTCCCAAGTTGACTCATTACTATTTTCACTTTTTCTTGAGTGTAGTGCTGTTTTCATTTCCTCGTCCCACTTCCATTTCACGAGTTCCCAAAAGAAGAAAGCCGATATTTCCTTTTAAAGTTTTCCACGCAGACTGATTTTTTCTTTTCATTTCACAAAATATAATGAGAACCGAGACATAAACAATGATGAGGTCCATTTCCTTATAAGCTGTCATTGTCAGTTCTTCGGCAGAGGGTGTTCAAGAAAGTGTGGCTTAATTTTCGTGAAACTACTGCTGTAGTTACTTCACTTTCTTTCGTCTATTTCTTTAACCAGGAATAACTGCTACCTTTTTCATTATCCGCCAGAATAACACAATTTTCTTAGTGTAGTGCTACAATCACATCACTAAATTTTCTGTGTTTATATATATATATATATATATATATATATATATATATATATATATATATATATATATATATATATAAATATATATATATATATACATATATATGTATATATACATATATGTATATACATATATATATATATATATATATATATATATATATATATATATATATATATATATATATACTGTATATATATACATATTTTGTGTGTATGTATGCATGTATGCTTCAAAGTAGAAAAATGGTCCTTCACACTAATCTAATCAGCAACGGATTCCAATATTTACAACCTTTCCGAATGGTTACATGGTTTTCACGTCTGTTATGTATTTTTTCATACATATGCACATTAATTTTTTCCATACAAACGCATACATCGTAGGTTTTCACAGTTTTTGTATTTTCATACATATACACATAATTTTTTCCATACACACGCGCACAAAATAGTTTTCTCTGTTTCTTATGTATTTTTAAATACATATGCATATATATTTTTCATACATACGCATATAACATGCATTTCTCTATTATGTATTTTTTAATACATATGCACATATTTTTTCCATACATACACATATAACGCGGTTTTCTCTATTATGTATTATTTCATACATATGCACATTGTTTAAACCATTGTACACGCGAAGACGAAAACACAGACACCCACACGTAATTATGCATACATGCAAACACAGTTGGTATACACCTGCATAAGCGTATCTGCAAGTATTTGAGCACACATAAACGCGTGCTCGTGAATCTGTGTGCATTATTATCCACGCAACGCACTCAGATGCACACAAATGAACGAGCGCGCGCAAGAAACACGAGCATAAACAGTCACCGACGCTGGGAGCCTTAGTTTCCGAGTCGCAACTCAATGGCTCGAGGTCATAGCTAGGGTTTCACTTGGTCCTCCGAGGTTTTGTCTTTCTGCGCTTCGAGCGGCACTTGGATCCGGTCAAGCTAAGCTGACTCTTGAGATGTCGGGTTGAGGGACCTCCTCCTCCTGCAGGAAGGAAGGTATATATGAGGGAAAGTATATAATGGGTTAGTTCAGTTTAGACATCTGAAATGACGCTTCGTTAATTCAATGTCAGTATTAATATTTGGTCAGTTATGGTATGCACAGATACACACACACACACACACAAAACACTCTCTCTCTCTCTCTCTCTCTCTCTCTCTCTCTCTCTCTCTCTCTCTCTCTCACACATACATATATATATTATATATTTGAATATAATTGAAATTGCTACTGTTTTGGTAAGGAGTTTTATTCCTTTGTTTGTCGGTATGTATATGTATATGTATATATATATATATATATATATATATATATATATATATATATATATATATATATATATATATATGTAGAATCTACTGGTCACTTTTACCAGACACATATGTAATTCTAATAGCCACGATGCCCTCTTAAATTCTCGAATTCTTCTCGCTTTTTTGGATATGCTTGTAACTACGAAGCCGAATGTATCCAAACGAAAGAAATTGAAGAGCCAGTGAACGCCGGTCGCGGGAAGCGAACCCGAATTCCATATTCACATTCGGCTTCGTAGTTACAAGCATATCCAAAAAAGCGCGAAGAATTCGAGAAGTTAAGAGGGCATTGTGGCTATTAGAATTAAATATATATATATATATATATATATATATATATATATATATATATATATATATATATATATATATATATATATATATATATGTGTGTGTGTATGTATAATGTATATATATATATATATACCGACAACATAAAGGAATAAAACTCTCTAACTAAAAAAAAATGGTATAGCAATTTCATTCGTATTCAAATATTCATTACGTGCCAGCGTTCACTCCCAAATCTTTTCAATAACCAAAGAAATTGTCTATAACGTAATCCTTACCGATGACTGTCAAGAAATCTGTTCCTTGCAGGTGAAAGAGTACTGGGAGTTGGGATAAGTCGTCCCGTACGTGTTGACTGAGAGGTACGAAGTGTCTTTGGGTTGATCTGCAGTGATCATCTTCGATTTATTTTTCGCGTCACATGCCAACGCCACTCGTAGTTCCTTGGACATCTCTGTCCATACAGACCCCTGCAGCGGATAAAAAAAATATAAAAGCGATGTAAAAGTAATGCAAAAGCAAAGAGCAGGATTATTATAATTCTCTCTCTCTCTCTCTCTCTCTCTCTCTCTCTCTCTCTCTCTCTCTCTCTCTCTCTGTGTGTGCAGAGGGCAAAAATTGTAAAAGCAATATAAAAGTTAGGAGCGAAATTATTCGAACTGCTCTCTCTCTCTCTCTCTCTCTCTCTCTCTCTCTCTCTCTCTCTCTCTCTCTCTCTCTCTCTCTCTCTCTCTCTCTGCAATAGGAACAAGATGTAAAAGTAATGCAAAAGCATTATGAAAGTATGGAACGGGATTATTCAGATGCCTCTCTCTCTCTCTCTCTCTCTCTCTCTCTCTCTCTCTCTCTCTCTCTCTCTCTCTCTCTGCAGCATGTAAAGATCGTAAAGGCAATGTAAAGTCAAAGTAGAAGCAAAACACCGGATTAATCAAATTTCTCTCTCTCTCTCTCTCTCTCTCTCTCTCTCTCTCTCTCTCTCTCTCTCTTTTTTTACAGCGGTTAAAAAATGTAAAAGTAATATAAAAGTTAGGAGCAGGAATATTCAAGCGCTCTCTCTCTCTCTCTCTCTCTCTCTCTCTCTCTCTCTCTCTCTCTCTCTCTCTCTCTCTGCAGCGGGTAAAAACAAAAAGGTAATGTAAAAGTAATGTAAAAGTAAGGAGCCGGATTATTCGAATCACGCCTCCCCCCATTTCTCTCTCTCTCTCTCTCTCTCTCTCTCTCTCTCTCTCTCTCTCTCTCTCTCTCTCTATTTCCTAATAATAAATTCTTCCTTACCTGCTCTTCTGTGGCGAGCTTCCTGGATTTCCAGACGAACTCGCAGACAGCCACGACAGAGGCGAGGCCCATTCCAGCCAGGAGGACCACAAAAACGCCTCCGACATTGCTGAGACCAAGCTCATTCGCTTTCGATGAACTTTTGGATTCGTCGTCCTGACGTAGGAGGGGGTTAATAAATCAATAACTTGCACACTCATACAGCTGAGTATATTTGATTTTCTCGAAAAATATTTGTCATGTTCTTGTTATTAATTTTACCCGGGACTGGCCTATACTGTACAGTGGGGTGTCTATGGTTAGAATTTGAAGAGTGCTCTACTAGGTAAATTAATTTACAGTATTCTAGCTTTCTTTGAAAGTGAAGCATTTGCAAATGAGAGTATCTACACTCGACCAGAAAATATTATTGAAGTCTAAAGACGATATGCATAAACTGAACGAATCCCTGAAGATTTTCTAGCTTATCTATGGTGCATCACTATAAAGTGACCGGAAATAATAAGTAAAAAGCCACAGTAATGTATATGAGCGATTGCATTTTTTCCAAAATACAAAAAAAAGGGTTAAAAAAAAAGGGGGGGGGGAGTTTCGAGCGTTTGCACAGCGGTCCTTTTCAGTTGAAGAGGACCGTTATGCAAACGGTCGAAAGCTCCCTTTTTCTTAACCCCTTTTTTTGTATTTTAGAAAATACAATTGCTCATATACATTGTTGTGGCTTTTTATTTATTTTCTAGTTTACTTCTCACTATATGCAACTAGATGTTATCAGACAGGAAACGTAGAAACCAGTATTAAAACGTATAAATTCCTTCATAGGATATTGATTTGGCTCACGAATGTGAAAACAGCAAGTGTGATCATGTGAATTTAGTCAGTATTATTTTTCTCTGGTTACTCTTCTTGATGCTGAATTATCCTTTGTAAAGCACTTTGAAAAATATGACCATAATTATTAAAATTAATGAAACTCCGGTCCATTATACAATTGAACCATCTAAAATAACATCATTGTTTCAGGATATAATCGAAAAAGTCTGGTAGATAACAAATTAACTGATTTCATATAAACAGTACTCCAGAAATAATAGAAGAAATGTCACTTTCCTGATAAGCAAGCAAAACTAACAACTATCAAAGTAGATAAGAAATCAAAGATTTTGATCCTAACTAGAATGTTCCTCAGATTGGCAAAGAGAAAGAGATGCTATGAAAATCTAAGGGTTCCCTGCTAAGACTATGACTTCGTTGTGTTAATAATTGTTTAGAACCTTTGTAAAATCGATTATTTTTAGAACATCAAGGTAAAAGGACTGGTAGTCATAACCCAGTTTGGTATAGTGTGACAAAACCTTGAATGTGGTTTTAGTAATATGAAGTCCAGTTTCAACTAGGAACTTTTTTTATCTATGGCAACAATAACAAATGCGGGGAGTTTTATAACTAACAATAAAGACAGAGTACAAATAAGCTTAGCAAACATCTACGGCCTAAAATCTAAGATGCATTTTAGGCGAGAAAATAAACGGTAACCGCTAACTTCAACAAAATAGATACTTGAAAAATTATACCACTAGGCAGCTAACAACAGCACATAAATCTTAACATTAACACTACATGCAGGTGAGATTTCATAGTTTGCTAGGTTTTGCTCTATGCAAAAGATGTTAGCCTCATGCTATAAATTTTCATTTTTCGTTAGGTAGAGAATAATGGTATAAACTGAGAACAGCCAATAGATGATCAGGGGTAAATTTCAGAAAAAAGGCCACTGACCTAATTATTGTTCAAATTCATCTTCAGGATTATCGCCAATCAAAGATCAATTATATAAGTATATATCAGTTTTCGAGCGCTCCCCTGTAACTTTTGCGTGATCCTGCTATGCCAAAACTTTAACTTAATACACTAGGTGTGATTTTTAGACAAACAATATTTTGTCACAAACTTGGGATGGCCATAATGACGTTGATTTATGCAGTTAATTGCGTAACATGAAGCTTGTAAGATCGTCACAAAAATTTCTGGCCATAGGATTAAAAATCCCTTCATTTTAACATTAAGATATGCTCAGATTGTATACATTTTAAAAAGTGAACTTAAAGAAAGAACAGAGTTCTGTACAATGTCGTTACTATAAAAGAAATCAAGTCCATTAAAAATAAATGGTATTACCGAGCACAAAGTCAACGTGAGTTTGTCCAACAATTTTTCATTTTCTTCCATTGATCTAGTGCCCAAGTTGAAGGTTTTATCACTTTCATTTCGGCTTCTCTTTTCTGTTCAACATTTGCTCATTTAAAAAGGAAACTGCTCATTCCTTCATCAGTTTGAATCATTGACGATCCAACTGCCTTTTAATGGACAAAAGAGAAATAAATGATGTCATAATGCTTTGGTTTAAGTACCGTTTATAACGTGGTTTCTGTCTTTTGTACAGACTTCACAAGATTAATTCCTGAAGAATATTTATAAAGCCTAGTTATTTTAGCTTCCTATTGGTAAGCAGAAAGCTAGTTTCACATGAAGTTTAGTTTTTAACTATTATTCAGCATAAAACTATAGTAATCTTACTGGGTTTCAATTTAATGACCGTATTTAATTTCCTTGTCATAAATTGCCATTGCAATATATGCTTGAAATAGTAATCCCTCCTTGAAAGATTTTCCTGCAGTACCACAGTTAACACACTATCCATCGTATGCGTACTCTTATAAAATGCTGTTTATCTTACCATGAATAATAAATTAACAGTTAAATACTTCGTAACATAACAACTTGGTTTTCGTGTGTCTTTTACAGAAAACCAACTTGCATGACAAGAGCACGTGATGTAACACTGAGCTGGACAATACATTTACGACAACAAAATTAGTACAAACTAAATCTTGTAAGTCACTGACTTCAAAGAATATAATTAGACACAGATTATGATATGAAAATAAAGCAAAATCTATGAAGTCGCGAATCCACAAATAGTAACATGTGGAAGACACCAGTCAATGGACAATTTACAATCTCTAAAGTGGACTGTGCCAGTCAAGGGACAATTCTGAGCATTAAGTGGATAGTCTTGAAGCGTTTTCTTACTTTACATTGTCCCCCACCCTTCTTGTGCTTCCACCAACGAGTCCTGAGCTGCTGAAGAATCCCTCCTTCCTGAAGGCTAAGAATTGCCTCAGAGATTGCATTGGTGTAGGGCGAGCCTGTGAGGAGAACTTCATGATGGAATGGTTGCAACAGAAACAGGTGTGACAAGGCAACTAAACCTGGCAAACTGGAGAGGCTGGACTCTTGAAAGTTGAGCGTCTAAAATGTAAAGGTACTGAAACTATAAAAGTTGCTTGCAATGTGTACATTCTCTAATAAATAATGATGCAAAAAAGTTCTATTTCGAAAGAAAGATCAATTTTAAACAAAGCGTAAAACACTGAGATGCACGAGCTCTTGCTGGAAATTATAACCCGAGAGATAAATATTCTACCTTTCAAAACTCAGCACTGGCACTTGCAGAGGTGGCAAGATCATATGCAGCAATGTAGCCATACCATGCATTCTTATACTTTTCCTAATGAGTTCTGAATTCTACTTCAATGCAGGTCTATGTTTTATGCGCGGCACTAGGAATACGAGTTTATTTTAAGGGGAGAAAATGTTGCTTAATGCAATAATCTAGCCACTGCTAACGAGTCTGAAGGTTCCATTATCGTTCCCTGGCGATCTTTCGGTCAAAAGTGCGTTGCCAGGGTATGGTAGTGCAACCTTCTGGCTTGTTGCTGTGGCTGTAGCTACCCACATCATCATTTTATTTCTTTTTACCTTACAAGTACCCCCTCCCCTTTTCTCTTTCCACCATTTCCTCTTGAGTCGATGAAGTCTGCCAAGTTCTTGCATTCTCAAGATGGCTGAATTTAAGAGCGTCCGATAAGGCGAACCTGGGTTGATACACCATTTGAAACAGTATTTGAATATATATTGGTTCCTAAAAAAATTGGCATCTGATTATGGGAATTAGGTGGTAAAACTAGCCTCCATTGTTCAGAAAGTTTAAATGAGGTCGGGGAGGAAATTAAAATCGCTCTCGAATCAGGACTGGTTTGAAACAATTAGAGAACAATCGAATCACCTGTGACAAAGTTAACTAAGAATTCCAGCCATTAGGGTACTAGTTAAAATATAATATATCTCATTAAAATTACTGGTTATTCACTGTACGAAGAAACTTTGGACGGCTAAGCTTTCTATTCATAGTTACTGTATACAGTAATACTCAAATATTTCTTCAGTTTTAACAAAGTCAATTTATCTGCGTTTTTACTGACAAGTACTGCCTAAGACCTTATATATTTTTTTTAAGTTTATAACTTAACACTGATTTTGCATATTCATCAGACGCTTAATTAGAGCTGTTTAAAGACGTTTTTGAATTTGTATTTCTTTGGTCATCCAAACTGCCCCAAAATGGAAGACTGCAGTATCTGCAAAAGTACAAAACTGAGAAAAATGGTAGATACTGCTGTTTTCCCTTGCCTTACTACTGATTTTCCAGATACTGCAAATGGGACTCCCTAAATACTCGTGGAAAACATTGAAGAATCATGCTGAAACTGCAGTAACTTGTGCATTTTGTGTTTCACGAGTCCAATAGGTGGCATATCTCAACCTCGAAAATTTTGCATATACCGCAGTTTTCCATTTTAGGGGAGCATGGACTCTTCCTTTTCCCTTTCTGACACAGCAGACTTTGTCATTCATTGCCTCTGTTTGCCAAGAAAAAGTCTAAGACTGGCTGCAGAGGTCAGCATTTAACGTTGTTGGGCCGTTTGATAAAATTCAGTTGATTTCTTTACGGTTTATTCTGTTTTAAGTTTCCATTAACGATTGTGATTGCTCCTTGGTTGCTGTTGTTGTTAGGTAATTACTTTGTTGTATCAAATTTTCCGAACTATTAAGGGTCAATCTCATACTATTTAACGCAGGATTTTCACTTCCTGTCAAACCAGCTGAAGCATTATGTTTCATCTCTATCAACTATTGCAAACATTTATTTAATTGATGATTTTTTTGTTCAGTAGCATAAACTGACGGAGTCCCAACATTACTTTTTAAGATATTGATGAAAGGGGAAATTACTATATTTTTTCTAAATTTAAGAAAATCTTATTAAACCAAAATATTGTAATGGGCAGTGCCATATTGAATCGCTTGATCCCATAAATAATTGTGTCAAACGTCAATCATTTTTAATTTATACAGAAAAAACAAACCACCTCCGCGTATTCAGTTAATTAATTTAGGATTGCACGATTTAAAACAGTTTTAATGAGGTTTCGTACAAAATTCAACGTTAATGGGTTTGTGATTATTCAGGAAATGAGAAAAATCATGACAATTTGAATATTTGAATGAAATGGTATGCTTATATCGTGAAATATTCAAATGAAATTATCATAAAAGCAAACCGCGTCTACATTAGTTCCAATAATTGCGTTTAAAAGTGGTATAAAAAATAATATACAAGTAACATTTAAGGCGTTAGTTAGATAGAAAAGGGTAAAAGAAATGTCCAAGAATTAAGTGATAAAACCGAATAAAATGGCGAAAGACGTA
>NC_089750.1:59979706-59982206 GCF_040412425.1 Macrobrachium rosenbergii
ATGATTAATGAGGGAGGAGCCGTGTGGGTATAGACAAGGAACAGAGAGTGTGTGGATGAAGTGTTTATCATGAAACATTAGTATAAAAAGATAAAAAACAAAGAATAGTAATATTGTATATGGTACTGTATACATGGACCTAGGGGAAACTCATGTTACATTTGGCAGTGGCAGGTGTTTAGCATAAAAGATTAGAAAGTTTTCTGGCAAAGTTAATAAAAGTATTTTATGAGAAAAGTAAAGCTCATGTAAAAAAAATGTAGATACAAAAATGACTAATCTGAAATCACGCAGGTGTCGAAAAAGATCAGTATCGCTATTGGCTGTCTTTATCTGCAGTATATATCACTGAAGAGAAACTTAGAATGCATAAGGGATGAAAGTTCAATATTTTATATCAAGAAAAGAGTTTGTGATTGGAAAGTGAAATGGCTGACGCTAGAGAATAACACAATACTGATTAGTGTTGAAGATAAGTTGTAGTGAATGGTGAATCAGTTTCAAGGTGTCTGTTAGACAGAGCCGTTAAAGGAATATTGAAAAGGAGTTAGATTTAGAGGGTAAATGGAATTAAGAATGATGAAGCACTGTATGTTCATTTAGGGGAGAGATTCATTCATCAAGGTTTTTAAAGGAAAATTTTGCTAGGTTGGTACAGTGGGAATAGACATGAATCAAGAAGATAAATCAGAGTAGGTGAGCTAAAGAAATATTGGCATCTCTGTATGAGGTTGAGTACAGTATCAGAAAGCAATGCTAATCCCAGTAACATTAAATTAAAAACCTTAGTTTCAAAATTAAAAAAAAAAATAGATTTTATGAAAAACATTTATTTCCATCTGTGCTTCAGAGCAGATGCCCTCATTTTAAGAGCAAGAAGTAAATGAATAAACAAGAATAAAGGAAAGGCACGAGCAATATCTCTCTCTCTCTCCCACCTGAAAAACGTCCAAGTGGAGCCGCCGTAAAGCGATCCGTATTTGATCTTGGTCTGTTTAGCGAGGTCTTCCGCCGACTCGATGGGCGATTCCATTCGCTCAACGGTCAGGAAAGCCGCCAGGTTGGCAGTGTAGGACGAGATCATTATGAGGGTGAAGAACCACCACATTCCCGCCACCATCCGCGTCGACACGGCCCTGCAATCAGGCCAGGAAAATAAAGGAAATGAAATTGAGTCTGGAAGTTCTGTACTGACACTGCTGGATGGATAAACACGGATGGGTGCAGCAGCTGTGCAATGCGCATTCATAGTACGAATGTCAAGTTAACAAAATTTGATGTAAGGAAGGCGCTGCACTGAAAAATATAAATAACGTTACATGTGAGGAAAAGGACACTGAATAACGGGAAAATAAATGGAAATAAAACTGAAGATATAGACTCACATCAAGATGCAAACAAGTAAAAAATGCGCCGGAGTTTCTTCGGCGCAGTCGAGTTTTCTGTACAGCCGCTACAGCGTATAATCAAGGCCACCGAAAATAGATCTGTCTTTCGGTGGTCTCGGTATGATGCTGCTTGAGCCTCGGCCTATGAAACTTTAACCACGGCCCGGTGTTGGCATATCCTACATTGTTGCCAGAAGCACGATTATGGCTAAATTTAACCTTAAATAAAATAAAAACTACTGAGGGAAGAGGGCTGCAATTTGGTATGTTTGATGATTAGAGGGTGGGTGATCAACATACCAATTTGCAGCCCTCTAGCCTCAGTAGCTTT
The DNA here is from genome assembly GCF_040412425.1 of Macrobrachium rosenbergii. Classification (NCBI taxonomy): domain Eukaryota; kingdom Metazoa; phylum Arthropoda; class Malacostraca; order Decapoda; family Palaemonidae; genus Macrobrachium; species Macrobrachium rosenbergii. Next base: position 59,981,426 of record NC_089750.1, read on the forward strand.
TAAGATCTGAGGGCGGACAGAAAAAAGTGCGGACAGAAAAAAGTGCGGACAGAACAAAGTGCGGACGGACAGACAAAGACGGAACAATAGTTTTCTTTTACAGAAAACTAAAACGCGAATAATGAAACAAATAATGGTAGCAGGTAAAAGATGAACATGATGTGCAAAGGAAAAATAAAGTAAGCGTAATAAACGAAAAAAAGACAAATGAAAATAAGATTGTAGATAGACAATCACGTCTGGATATAAAAACTCTCATACTGAAGCAATAGCAGTTAATGAGATGAGCGTGATAGGCAAAGGAAAAAACAAATAAGCACAATAGATGAAAACAACAAAAAACAAAAAGATTCGAGCACCAGAGTTTTGAAAGTGCGAGTCTAAGTGACAGAGACGGATGAAGACGGACGATTGTTACTGTTACATAAGAAAACAAGCGCTCCAGAGACGAGAGGAAAAAAAATAGAACAAATAAGGTAAGTTATTGGATAAAAGCAAAGAAAAAACCATATACATCGCCTTTCTCCTGCACCTAAACGAATTTTTCCGTTAAGAACGAATTGGAATTCATCCGGCCTTGTTAATATTCGTACTCTCTCTCTCTCTCTCTCTCTCTCTCTCTCTCAAGAATAAACAAGAAAAACATAAGTCATGATCTCAAGACCGATAAGCAAAATTGACGACTGAATATAAACGAAGAAATTGATATACAAATCAAATCTCTCTCTCTCTCTCTCTCTCTCTCTCTCTCTCTCTCTCTCTCTCTCTCTCTCTCTCTCAA
>NC_089750.1:59992206-59994706 GCF_040412425.1 Macrobrachium rosenbergii
TCTGTGATTTTCATTTCAACGGAGTAATCTAGGTGCATCATCTACTCTAGTTTTCCAGATATTTTTTTTTTTACATTTATTTATTTAAGCATGGCATAAGATTCCGTGAAGATATTCATGGGATTAAAATAAAATAAAGTCCCTACCTTACGGAGCTCCACCGATACTTACTTTTTAGGATATGTAAATTTGTGTATGGAAGTATAAAAGTGTGTGTATAAGTAAATCTACGTAGTGGGTTGGATACTAAAATCACCGAAATGTTGTACCTGTTCAATTATACAACTTTTAATAAAGAAAGCCCATGGACTTTGCAGCTACATCGAAATTCGAAAAGAAGCTGTAGTTTATCAGTATAGAATTCGATATCTCCCAAGTTATCTTCTCCCACTGGAATCAATTTTCTGTAATTGTTCTTGATAGAAAATAAGAATAAGTCAAGTACGGGGTGATCAAAGAAAACTAGCTTGCCGTGCTCTCGTAACTTTGTGTGGTGTGTGTTTTTATTTTTGTATTGTGCTAATTCGCCATTTTCGACATATCTGAGAAAACTTAATAGTTTGCTTCGGAAGCAATATAGATAAAGGATGTCATAAAGGATATATTGGACATATATAAAATAGCTTACCAGTACGGAAGTTATGATAAGGGTTTTATTTTGAAGACTCTGCACGATGCCTTGTTGGACATCGTTGTATGACCTTGTATAGTTAGCTCCAGTTGTTGGATCCCACCTAAAAATCAATGAAGATTTGCTGATTTATTAAAGCTATATCAAATAATGAAATCGACGACGGAGTTTGATAGAAAACATATAGTATTTGAGTGTTCATGGATATTTTAAAATGAATGTTAAATCGTAATATATTACTTTCTTATTTATTCAGAATAAAATGTCATTACAGGAGCCAAACTTCATTTTGTAGTTTCATATTAATTATGATCAAGGACAAGATCTGACTGATGAATCACCAATAAATAAGACTTATAATGGAATATATAGTAAATACTTTTGTGGAGATTTAGTGATGCCACTTTCTACTTATAGGTAATTAAGCATCGAGATTGTGATGGCAAAAGAACCTCTCTTTCCCTCACTTAAATAGACAATAATTGCATAAGGATAAATGAACATATTTTTCGAGATATGTGAAGATCTCACCTTCAAGGCATAAAAAAACTAATGATTATAAAAAAAATTTAAAAAAATAAAAAACTTTCCACACGCACCTCCCAACCCTGTTCAGTCCCTCCTTCGTGAGCTCGATAATCTCCAGTTCGACGTCCCTGCGGAAGCCCTCGGTGTCGAATTTGATGAGGCCTGTTAGGCCGTTCACCTGTACCTTCAAGAAATAAGAAAAATTCGAAATACGAGGTGAGAGGTAAGACATGACGGTAGAGGTATTAGTCTCTTCGATAGGTATATTGAAATAGGTCAGGTTCATTTGCCTCGAAGGAAAGATTTGTTCCGTCTGCGATGCGAGGGGAATTACGTCAACTGATCTGTCTTTATATATATATATATATATATATATATATATATATATATATATATATATATATATATATATATATATATATATATATATATATACATGCATACATATATATATATATTTATATATATATGATAATAAAAACATAAACTCTTTATTAAAATAAGAACAAAGGGTTTGGAAAGAAGCAACATGAATTAAACGATATCTGTACCCTGAGTAATGTCAGAAAATTTTACATAAGGAACAACTGGGTTGGATTATCTTGTTCAATAGATCTGATACCTGTTAAAAGGATTACAAGCCCCTGATTATTTCATTAGATATGAAATCGGAAAGTTGAAATTTTTTTGTGATATCATCATAAAAGGAAACAGGGTGACTGTTGCAATTTGAAGAGTTGAATGATGAGAGCAATCGTAATCAGATCGTTATAATTGCCATACAAACTCGATTTCATAACTTTGGCACATAATAACTATATACCCCGTGAGTTTTAACCGAAAATGCAATGGAAAACAAGAATGAATTGTTAAACAAAAGAAGAATATAACTATATTTCATACATTATTTTAAACACAACACTCTTAAAAGATATCAATCCGGGCCACAGCTTACCCTAGACAATTTAAATAAAAAAAAGAACATAACTATATTTCCTACGTTATTTAAACACAGCAATCTCAAATACATCTATTTGAGTCACAGAAGCGCCTTACCCAAGACAATTTAAATAAACAAAGGAAGAATATACCCATATTTCCTACAATATTTTAACCATAGCAATCTTGAAATAAATCATTTCTGGCCACAACAGAGCCAAGACAATTTAAGTAAACAGAGGAAGAACATGACCATATTTCCTACATTATTTAAACACAGCACTTAAAATATATCAGTTCGGACTATAGCAGCGCCTTACCCAAGACAATTAAGTAAACAAAGGAGGATCATAGCTGTAATTCCTATTGTTTAAACATAGCAATCTTAAAATACATGAAAAC
>NC_089750.1:59999706-60027206 GCF_040412425.1 Macrobrachium rosenbergii
ACGCTTCATACACTTACACAGAAGGCTCACCCACGGTGAGGGGTAGCACCGTCAGTGAACCTCACGTGGTGCACTGTAGGCATTGTTTAAGGGTCTTTGCAGTGTCCTTTTGGCCCCTAGCTGCAACCTCTCTTATTTCTTTTACTGTACCTCCGTTCATATTCTCTTTCTTTCATCTGACTTTCCACCCTCTAAAAATTGTTTCCTGGTGCACCTTTCAATACTTCTTACGGTTAATTTCCCTTTCAGCGCCGAATGGCCTCATAGGTCCCAGTGCTTGGTTTTTGGCCTCAATTCTCTGTTCTGTTGCGTTCTACAGAAAGCTCACCAACAGAGTGCCCAATCCCCCTATACGTACGACGCATTTCCCCTCTCTATTGCTAAACAATTTATACAAACATGAAAATGGGGACTCTCCAAACATAGGAAGTTAGCAATTGAAAGCATGCCAAAAAGAATGACTCGCATATCTATGTATTTCCATTTAACAGGAGTGTAGTTTTCTTTTTTTAATTTACGTTTACCCCAATTTTTTCATAATTTACTAAACCACTGTTACGGCTCTATAAAGAGTTTCAGACGGGTATGAGTGCAGAGCGATACATTCAGAAAGACGTTTTTATCTTATATTTGACTGACATACGATTATAGTTTAGCTTCTGTGATTATATAAAAACGAACCAATCGGTTTTTTTTATATAAAAACAGGTGGTACCTTCTCTTTACCATCCGAGTTAAATGTATTTTTATGCGATTAACTGTCAAAACTAGGCCAAACTTAGGTGATATAAAGATTATTGCTTTGGAGGATAATAATGATGCTCTAGTAATGGACAGAATGGAAAGAGAAACCCACAAGATTCCTGTGTATAACAACTTTACTTGTAAATATTTACATGTTACTTTTAAACTCGAGTATTTTCAGGTCCTAACTGTGACCCTTTTTTCAAGAGATGAGGTAGTCAGGCTGGTTCAAGGCCCAGCAATCTTCTGGAACTTCTTCTCCCTGAGCTGTCATTTATATGATGGCTGTCCTGGTTTCCATTCTCTTGAGAGTTGTTAGTCTCCTCCTGACGGTTTGATATCCTGATCTGATGGTCAGTGGTATTAACCCTTGTGGTCTGTGAGTAGTTACCATCGGTCTGTTGGGCAGGAGACCTAACCTCCAGGTCAGAAGGGTCGATCTTAGCTTCTTTTAATATTAAAGATCTGCTTATGGGATCTTCTGAGGTAAATCCTTTGTTTCCTTCTATCACTTTAATCTGTCTGATGAGTGCCCCTTCCACTACCCTCCTATGACTGATGTTATTGCTTTTGTATCTAAGCCTACTGTTTTAAAATCCATCCTATGGTCCTTTTCCCAACAATGCCTATCTATAGCACTCCCCTGTGAGTTAAGAAGTACTGCCCTCCTGTGTTCTTGGATTCTAGTCCTTATTCCCCTACCTGTTTCACCCACATATTTGTCTCCACAATTGTTGCAATTAATTATGTATACTCCCCCTATATCATCTGCATTACTGTCTTCTCCTTCCAATTTATTTTTACATACTTTGTTTTTACGGTGTTGTCAAAGGTATACACAAATTTATATTTAATTTCTTTCATTTTTTATGTAATTTGTTTCATTTTAGGCATATAAGGGAGGGAAACTATTTCTTAGGGCAATGAGAACGTGTGACCCTTGCAAGATAGATAAAGAAATAAATTACATTGATAAAAGCTTTTATACATTAGCATACCCGGAATGGTTCAGAAAAAGGGCACTCAACAAAGCTAGGAGGATTTTTTACAGGGAAAATGCAGAAAGTACATGGAATACAGAAAACAAGAAAATAGTTTCCCTCCCTTATATGCCTAAAATGAAACAAATTACATAAAAAATGAAAGAAATTAAATATAAATTTGTATATACCTTTGACAACACCGTAAAAAACAAAGTATGTAAAAATAAATTGGAAGGAGAAGACAGTAATGCAGATGATATAGGGGGAGTATACATAATTAATTGCAACAATTGTGGAGACAAATATGTGGGTGAAACAGGTAGGGGAATAAGGACTAGAATCCAAGAACACAGGAGGGCAGTACTTCTTAACTCACAGGGGAGTGCTATAGATAGGCATTGTTGGGAAAAGGACCATAGGATGGATTTTAAAAACAGTAGGCTTAGATACAAAAGCAATAACATCAGTCATAGGAGGGTAGTGGAAGGGGCACTCATCAGACAGATTAAAGTGATAGAAGGAAACAAAGGATTTACCTCAGAAGATCCCATAAGCAGATCTTTAATATTAAAAGAAGCTAAGATCTACCCTTCTGACCTGGAGGTTAGGTCTCCTGCCCAACAGACCGATGGTAACTACTCACATACCACAAGGGTTAATACCACTGACCATCAGATCAGGATATCAAACCGACAGGAGGAGATTAACAACTCTCAAGAGAATGGAAACCAGGACAGCCATCATATAAATGACAGCACAGGGAGAAGTTCCAGAAGATTGCTGGGCCTTGAACCAGCCTGACTACCTCATCTCTTGAAAAAGGGTCACAGTTAGGACCTGAAAGTGCTCGAGTTTAAAAGTACCATGTAAATATTTACAAGTAAACAAGTTATACACAGGAATCTTGTGGGTTTCTCTTTCCATCTTCAGAAGAAAACTGAAAGAAGTTTTTGAATGGACAGAATGTTATTTCCTATATTGTCTTCGATTACTTTGATACAGTATTTAATATAAATCATTTTTTCACGAAAGTAATGTATAAGTCAAAGGAGGCTATCAGAAATTTGAACATGATGACTGTCCATGTATATAAATCAAAATTCAAATTTCATAATCAGTCTTTGGCTTAAAAAAAATAAAAAAAAAAGAGTGACGTATTCTTGTATCAACTTTAAAATAATACGCATCGTTCTTAAGACAAAATAATCTATTTCAAATTTGATTCATGTTTGGATGACCTACATTGATGATAATTATCATGTCTAAGTTCTAAAGGAGTGTCCTTCAGACGTGCCGTGTTTTAATGAAGAAAACATCTTTGAGCAAGCCCACTCATCACCTTCCAAAACGAACCCAAGGAACTGAAGACATTATTGGAAATCATTACACCCGTTGCGTAACAGTAAGACACAGGCTATACGAGAAAATCAATGAAATGTGACATAAGAACATCTGCGACGTCAAAACCATTTCATCCATGTTTCCAGAGCAATTAAAAGTTTGGCGTAAAGTGGGTCACGTTTAGCAGTGGGAGCCGTTTGAAAACTTCTTGCGAGAAGGAAAAGAAATTAGAAATTTCCTTATTGCTTTTTTTTCGATTTCCGAATTACCAGAGTGGGATGACGATGAAACGTTACAGAAATATCAAAGAAGCTGCAACAGAGACGATTACAATGGTTTGGACATGTTATGAGAAGAGAGGAGGATTCTGTATGTAAAAGAACCATGAATATGGAAGTGCCTGGAACAAGGAGGAGAGGTAGACCAAGAATGAGATGGAGAGACACAGTTAACAGGGACATGCAGGAGAAGAACGTGAGTGAGGTAATGGTGCACGATCGCAGAAGATGGAGAAGACTAATAACAAACAGCGACCCCATATAAAGATGGGAAAAGCTGAAGATAAAGAAGAAGAAGAAGAAGAAGATGGCGATGAAACGTATGCGATAGACCTGTGGGTTATAAACTAAAGTTTTCAGTGGCCTAATTCGTCATCGCCTGATATTTATAATTGAGATAGCTGCTTTTATAGCACTGTCGGGTGGCTCAATGAGATCTCCATGAATTTAAACCACACAATATTCCGTAGGATCAAAATAATCTTGAGAATAGGAATGAAAGGTAAGTTAAAGACAAAAGTACATAATTACAGCTTTCATGAATTCCCTTTATGGAAGAACCTTCTCAATTATTTCCATCCTATGAAATGGCTACAAAAAACTTTAAAACTCTATAAATGTATCCAGCAGAAAAACTATATTATTACAGCATCTAAATTTGGAACAGAAGTTCTTATATAAGGATATATAAATTCTTCCTCTGATTGCATACAAGAATGCTGCAATTCTGTACCGTTGCCTATAGTTTACCTCTCATTTTTATTCCCAATTTTCTGTCAATCTTTCAGAATATTCTGCGGTTTAAATTTAAAGAAATCTCATAAAGCCATCAAGCATAGCTTAGTACGGAATGCTAAGTTACTTTGGTTCGAGTAATAATTATTATAATGAAAATAATAATTAATAACAATAATAATAATAATGACAATAATAATAATAATATTATTATTATTATTATTATTATTATTATTATTATTATTATTATTATTATTATTATTATTATTATTATTATTATAATAATAAAAAAGCGTCTATCATCTGCCCTGTATATTTACAAACAGAAAATCAGGCCCGGGTTCCATCGTCAAATTGTATTGGTTTTACAGGCATAACCCACCAATGGGAATAAAACGATTCCGTCAAAAACAATTTCGCTCGCGAATTTTCAGCGGCCAAATGAATCATATCAACGTAAATTACGCTGCAGATGGAAATAAAAAAAAAATGCACAGCGATGTCATAATTCCCATTACCAGAAATTGATGTTCAAATACAACGTTTGTGAGTTTCACTGATACACTTTTTAATGTGGTTACAGGCTGGAATAAATGTCATAAAGGAGATGTAGACAACTGTTTTTATATGTGTGCGTATATATGTATGTATGTATGTATATATATATATATATATATATATATATATATATATATATATATATATATATATATATATTATATATATATATATATATATATATATATATATATATATATATATATATATATATATATATATACATATATGTATATATTATAAATATACTATATAATATATATATATATATATATATATATATATATATAAATATATATAATATATATAATATACAGTATATATATATAATATTATATATATATACATATATAATATATATAATATATATAAAATGTAACTAATCAACACATGAGCAAGTGTTTCACAGAGATAAATTTCTGTTTCACATCGGGATCGAACCCAGGCTCTCCAGGGAAAGGCAAGGGTGCTACGTGTGTGGGTCAGTTGGAAACGCCCTTGCACTTAATTTCAGAGCCCTTTGTTCGATCTCGATGTGAGTCAGAGATTTCTATATATATATATATATATATATATATATATATATATATATATATATATATATATATATATATACTGTATATACATTTATAATGTGCGTGTGTAAAAGAATATGACAGATGTTGAGACAGGTGCGTTTTATTTAAATACACTCCCAGATAACAGTATTGAAGGGCAAAATAATTTTTTTCATATATTGTGTTCTTATTCCTCCTACGTCCTAACATTTAAGTTTCAATTTTCCAAAAAAGATAGAAAAAGGTAAGCATCAAATACCTTCCCTGTATATTCATTGGACATCTTCATAGAAATTATCCTGAGATTCTACGTTTTAAGCATATTCCTTAAAGCAGCTTTAAACTTTCCTACTTTCCTTGAATGGTAGTATGTTCTTTCCTCTGTGTTTACGTGGAAATGTTCGAATAAGAATATTTTCATTTATACCAACTACTTTAAAAGATTATTCAGAGAATGTTGCGAACAGGGAGCAAATTTTTCGACAATGCCTTTAAGCCTGGTGGCATTCACTCCTTAAAAGACAAAACAATCTTTGTTCAGAGAGAGAGAGAGAGTATGATTTTCTCGATGCAGCTTTTATAATCTATATTGATAAAAAAAAAAAAAGACTCCTATCAGAATGAAATCTACTGGGGGAAATAGATTAATCAATCAAAACAACTCATGAAGCAGAGAGACTTACAACCTCAAAAACACCCAGCGAAATGAACCAGAAACCCCCTCCCCCACCAATACCCCGCCCTAAGCCTTACCATCCCTCAAATAAAAGAATAAAAAACATTGATCGTCTGTTCTCTGTTTCGAGAAGATCAGGGAAGAAATCGAACACTAAAGGTGGAATATTCATTGTATCAAGTCATCGGCGTCTAAAGCTGCGGCCACCGAGACTCACCGTTTCATTATCGTGCACTGGCAACCTCCAGTTGAGAAATCTGATGCCCACTTAACCGATAGGTAGCGAGGGCAAGATTATGAAACCCAAGGTCCAGAGATTTCTTGGCCTCGGCTATAGGTTCCGGACGCCGCTATAAATTCACTCAGATTTTGCTCTTTTCCTTTTCAAAAGCTTTTTTTGTCGTTTATTCGGACCTGGACTTGTTAAGAGCATTAGATTGCCTATCCCTTTAGCCCCTGCCTTATAAACAATAACTCTAATATATATATATATATATATATATATATATATATATATATATATATATATATATATATATATATATATATATATTCTATATTCTTAGCCAGTCCCTTAGTTGCTGACAGAAGTTTTTTGCATTCAAATTAGTGCCAGCTCATGCAGTAAAGTAGATGGATGCTTTCATAAATAAAATATCAAAGCATATATGTTTAATTTTCGATATTTTATGTAATTTGAAGCAGATGTATAGATGTATAACACCCAGTTGTTACCCACTAACGCAAAAGTCAAGCACAAACACACACACACACACACACACATATATATATATATATATATATATATATATATATATATATATATATATATATATATATATATATATATATATATATATATATATATATATATATATATATATATATATATATATATATATATATATATTCCCTAAGATAATGGCACTCCATTATGCATGATAGCGGAAGTTCCTCATTGCAAAATTACAAACTCACACACACATTATATATATATATATATATATATATATATATATATATATATATATATATATATATATATATATACCCTCAAATGAAAATTGACTCAGAGCCACAGTACCTTCAACCCAGTTCTCGGAGGTTCCATAGTCCTGCCGTGTCGGAGCTCCCCGAAATACCAGTCGTGAATGACTCTCTGGACCATTGGGTTTTCGGGGTCGACGATCCTCATTGCCGTCATGTTTGTTCCTCCGTGGCGGAAGTCCTCGAGTTCCACCGTGTGGACATCCTTTTGGGAGTAAATGAGAAAAAAAAGCTTTTAATTTTTGGTAGGGAGAAGGAGTAGGTGGAGAAGAGTGGGGACACTGTAGGCATTACTCCAGGTTTTTTGCAGCGTTCCTTCGGCCCCTAGCTGCAACACCTTTCACTCCTTTTACTGTACATCCGTTCATTTCCTCTTTCTTCCATCTTACTTTCCACCCTCTCCTGATAACTGATTCATAGCGCAACTGCGAGTTTTTCCTCCTGTTACACCTTTCAAACCTTTTTACTGTCAATTTTCGTTTCATTGCTGAATGACTTCATAGGTTCCAGTACTTTGGGCCTTTGGCCTACATTTTGTATTCTATTCTATATTCAGTTCAAGAAATGTTGGTAGGGACGGTGAATCCCCAGGAGATGAATGTGGATGGCAGGCCTTATACTACGGAGAGAGAACATCAGTTATTTTGAGAATTATTCATATCTAGATTTACATTATGAAAAGAGAACTTAAGTCACTTTTAGGATTACTCAAATCTAGATTTATATATACTATAGGAAGAGATCTTTAGTTCATTGTATAATTTTAGTCCTTTGTACACTTATTCATATCTCTATTTATACTATGGAAAGAGAACTTTAATCATCTTTTGGGTTATTCAGTTTTAGATTTACACTATGGAATGGAGCTTCAGTTACTGTATATTTACAATTGTACAAATTTAGATTTATACTTTGGAACCGGAATTTTAGCCATCTTTAGGATCATCCAGATCTAGATCTAATCTGCTGGATGAGAAATTAAGTTATTTTAAGATTTATTCAGATCTACAGTACATGCATCCCATGGAAAGGGAACTTGTGTTATTTTCAAGATTATTTATATCTAGGTTTATACAATGGAAAGAGACTTCCGGTTATTTATAGGATTATTTAGATGAATAGAGAACTGTGGTCATTTGCAGGATTATTTATATTTAGATTTATGCTGTGGAAAGAGAACTTTCGTCCTTTGTATAATTATTCAAATCTAGATTTATACTGTGGAAAGAGAACTTTAATCATGTTTAGGATTGTTCAGATCCAGATTTAATCTACTGGAAGAGAAATTAAGTTATTTTAAGAATTCTTCACATCTCAAAAATGACTTTAGTTATTTTTGAGATTATTCATATGTAGATTTATTTTATGGAAAGAGACTTCAAGTTATTTTTAGGATTATTCAGAAAATGAACTTTAGCCATTTTTAGGATTGTTCAGACCTGGATTTATACTATAAAAGGGAAACTTTGTGTAATTATTCATATTTAGATCTGTATTAAGGAAAGAAGGCTTAAATAATATTTAGGATTATTCAGATTTGGATTTATACCAAGGAGTGGAAGCTTTAGTTATTTTGAGAATTATACAGATCTAGATTTATACTGTGGAAATAAAAGTTTAGTCATTTTTAGTATTATTCATAACAAGATTTATTCTATGGGAAGAGAACTTAAGTTGTGGTAAGATTCATTCTGATCTACATTCTTACTGTGGAAAGAGAACTTAGTTATTTTTAAGATTATTCATATCTAGAGACCTCCAGTTATTTTTAGGATTATTCTGATCTAGATTTATACTACGAAAAGAGAACTGTGAAGTTTGGCCATTTTTAGAATTATTCATAACTAGATTTATACCACGGAAAGAGAACATTGGTAATTTTCAGAATTATTCGGACGAAGATTTTTACCATGGAAAGAGAACTCTAGTCCTATTTAGAATTATTTACATCGATCTGGGTTATATACTATGGAAACAGAAATTCATGATATTTAAAATTATGGGTCCATTCAAAAATTACGTAACACGTTTTTTGGTAATTTTCACCCCCTTATCCCCCTTATCACGCCTCTTAACACATGTCCAGAACCCCCCTATAAAATTATGTAACATCAGCTAGTACTACCCCCCGAATTAGTGTTTCCTTTTTTTTAATGCAAAAACATATTAAAGTCTAGCCTAATACCTGGAAATTATTACCTTTAGGTTTATCTTAATACTTTTATGTTTTGATATTACAGAATCACAGATAAATCTGAAATGAAAATGTTCTCTTATGCCATTTATTTAATTTCCTAAGTAATTTAATTAGCAACTCTAAGCGGTCGCCAGTTTTTGGTTTGTGATATTATTCAAGTTTATCATGATACACAAAGTAGACTATGCTCTAAGTTTAGAAGAGGATTAATTTAGCGAAGAGGAGAGTCTCCTACAATACTCGTGTAAGTGAACTGAAGCATTTGCAATGCAATTGAGTGTCCTGCCTTGCTTCAGTTGCAATATAACTGGTTATGACTATATATATGGTTCTTATTGGCCTCGTATGCAATTTGCCGCGATTAATATACCTTTCAAAAATGCATGGAATTTGAAATTGGACTGGATCAGTGAATTAACACTTCCTTATGAAGGAAAATGCAAATGTTAGGATGTAATTAAACGTTCAAAGGAAACGAACTCAACCGATCGGAGACTCACTCCTGTTGACCAAAGCGGGCAGGGCTGGAATATTACTAAATTCCCGGATTTCATAATATCATCACGTTTAGCGCAGCTTCCAGCTCCTGCCTTCGTATTAGCTCCGCCTGATGTGATTGCGAACGATTCTACCGCAGTTCCGCTGTCACCTGTACAGCACATTTTTATTAGTGAACTTCTCCGCTGCGTCGTCAGTACGGAATTTGCATTAACTTTAATGGTATTACATGCTGTTATATCCTGCGTTCGGGAACCTGTATTTCCAAGGGTTTATTATTATTATTCTTATTTCAGTAGATGAAACCTGTTCATATGCAAAAAGCACACAGGGGCCATTGACTTGCAGTTCAAGCTTCCAAAGAATGTTGGTTTCACCCTCCCACCGCAGACCCTACACTGCAGCAGTAACTGATCATGATACAACCCTCCCACCGCAGACCCCACGCTGCAGCAGTAATTGATTGTGATACAGGACCAGTGATTTTTCATCTCCCAGGGGGAGACGCAAACCGGCGACATCTGAGTGGCATGTTACTTCATTAACCACTATACTAGCGGACCAGATATATCTACAGTACACGCACACACACACACACACACACACACACACACATATATATATATATATATATATATATATATATATATATATATATATATATATATATATATATATATATGGTCCGCTGATATTAATTGAATTGGTTAGTGTCGTGACATGCGACTCAGATGTCGCCGGTTCGCGTCTCCCCCGGGACGATGAAAAACCACTGGTTCTGCATCACGATCAATTACTGCTGCAGTGTGGGGTCTGCTGTGGGAGGTTTGAAACTAACATTCTTTGGAAGCTTGAATTTCAAGTCAATGGCCCCTGTGTGCTTGTTCCATGTGAATAGGTTTCATCTACTGAAATAATAGTAATAATAGTAATAATAATAATAATAATAATAATAATAATAATAATACCATTGGAAATACAGGTTCTCGAGCGCGGGATATAACAGCATGTAATACCATTAGAGTTAATAGTAATACATGAATGAAGACTACGAAACCGTCGTGCTCGGTTCTCATTCTTCAGAAACATTAATTAAAAGGAGGTACCCAAATCAAAGGCCTTCAAAAGAAGGCATCGTGCTTACCCCACACAAAAATGGGAAAAAAACACGTTAAAAGAAGAAGAAGAGGACTCTCAGAGAAAAATATGTATATACATATAAGCATATCCATGTATTACATATATATATATATATATATATATATATATATATATATATATATATATATTTTATATATATATATATATATATATATATATATATATATATATATATATATATATATATATAAAGAGACTCGAGCAAGACGATTTCGCTGTCTACATTCATGAAATAGCAAAGGATTTGGAAGGTTTCTGATTTGTCATTTTATTGAGGGATCACATATACAAGACTGTCATATAATTACGTCTTTCGTTAAGTGGGCTCTATCGATGATAGATATAGAGGATACGATTTTGCCAAGAAACTAGTTAGAAGTTCAAAAAATTACTTTTTTTGTAAGGTTATCTGGCTTATCTAATATATATATTTTTTTAATATGGAATGAAATTACACCATTTAACTAGTCTGAAATTGTAAAAACTATAATCTTTTACACGTTGATCTCATTCATTAATTTTCATTAAAAGTAATATCTTACTTCCATAACTTTTCATATCAATTTTACAACATACATCAACCATTTGGCACGTTATCCCCTAACAGACCAAAATTCAAATAGTATATAAAGCGTGTACATTTCCTGTATGGGAAAACAAAAGCAAAAATTGCCTATTTTCATTGGTCGAATTACTTTGCATTTCATTATAGTAACCTGACGCTTCAAAAGAATCCTATCGCGCGGTACAATATTACATTTCGTTTTACTGATCAACGAATTTTGAATATTTTTGGACGCAGTATTTTCCCTCCCCTTCCAAAGCAGGAAGTTATTATCATTTTATCATTACTGTTGCTGCATTTGTTGCTTCTCGTGAATGCAAACTCATACTGAAAAAACTGGATAAGGAATACTTAAAAAAATAGGATACCGACGTATGAAAGAAGAATAATTATAGCAAAGAAATATTTTGATTCCCCCTGAAATTATTATTTAAATATACATATACGCACATACACACACGCGCAAACACACCCATCTATATATATATATATATATATATATATATATATATATATATATATATATATATATATATATAGATAGATAGATAGATAGATAGATAGACAGATATAGATATATACATATAAAGATATATATATATATATATATATATATATATATATATATATATATATATATATATATATATATATATATATATATACTATATATATATATAAATATGTATATAGCCTATATATAAATAGATATTTATGTATATGCTTCTAAAACTCTCTACACAGACCTTTAATCACATTAAATAAAATTCATCTCTCCGACCATTGAATAACGTAATACATAAAAGCGCCCTCCATCTCTCTTTTATTGCCTGCACCTGCCTCTCATTCTGTCCATCTTCCTGTCTGCCCTTCTGTATGAAAACACTGGAGGCAGACGGTGCGCCGAATATACTGCAGAATGAATGGCCTAAGACTCCTTCCTCCTCCCGAAGACTACCGCTGACAAAGACTCCACTCCGCCCTTGATGCGATGTAAATGAGATCTGGATTGTGAAGCAGTTGGTGGGTACAAGAGGTAATTAGCCTGCTTCATTTAATCTCGTCTTTCTCTCTTCTCATAATCCGTCTCTTAATTTTGGTGAATTTCAATAGATTTTATTTCGCGATTTTCGTGTGGGTTTTGGTTTTGATTTTCAGGCCGTGTTGTTGTTGTTCCAGTTTTCGTCAGTTTCGTGATTTGTCATTTGTTTGCTTTCTTTTATTCTGAAGTCTTTTTTTTATTTTATTTTTTATTAATCCTGTCTTACTAAAGAACAGCACTTTACATTTAGGGAAAGATTTAGCCTTGTGTTACTGTGTTTTTTTTTTTATTTGGATAGTAATTTTCAGATGGGGAAAAAACTTTGCATTATTCTTTTATACATACATATATATATATATATATATATATATATATATATATATATATATATATATATATATATATATATATGTGTGTGTGTGTGTGTGTGTATAATATATACATACATATATATATATATATATATATATATTTTATTTATAGAGAGAGAGAGAGAGAGACGACCTGGCATGTTTTTTCTGGTTGCCTGTCATTACATACCGCCTCCTGTTTAAATAGCTTTACAAGAAAGAATTTATCTTATTGCATTTGAGATAAAAAAATCAAGCACAGGTAACATGACCTGTCACTGAGTGTTATAGACAATTGTATTATTCAAATTTCTAACGATATCTGGTTCTACCATAGAGAAGTATGAGCAGGGAAACAAGATAAAATCCGTGCAAGATTTATACCACTGTGGTAATTCATTCAAATATTATTATAATTACGTTCGTTACGTAATCTGGCGTTTATGGATGAGAAATCTTCCAAGTGGGGTGAATAAAGAGAAGTACACCTCTCTTGATCAGATAAAACAAATGGTCGAACATTTTGATGAACACCAAGATGAAGACCTTTTTTCCTTTGTGTTCACGACATTTCAACATGGCAACACTCACATTTTACAATTTCACACATACAGTATATCTGTTTACTTTTTAGGAAGTGTGTCTCTCTGCTATATAGTTATTAAACTGCAGTGCAAGACACTAGCGGATCCAGAAAATTTCATGGCGGTGACACCAGTTTTCATAATACACACACACACACACATATATATATATACTATATATATATATATATATATATATATATATATATATATATATATATATATATATGTGTGTGTGTGTGTGTGTGTGTGTGTGTGTGTGTGTGTGTGTACATGTATATTTGTACAGATAGGCTAATCAGTAAATATCTTCTTATAAGAATAGGTATAATTGTTCAAGTACCTTGCATTATTTTTCATGGGGGGGGGGCACGTGCCCAGGTGGCGGTCCATCCCCAACATGGATCCGCTAATGGTGCAAGAACGACAGTTATAACATTAGGCTGAGGCTTTTCAGTTTTCATCTGTGAATAACATTATGTTCAAAATAATGTCAGTGTTAAAAAATACTCGTAGTAGCATGAGTCTTGAAACGGAGAAATAAATTCACAGTTATGCATGGATACAAATGAATTAAAAAATAAATCTATACAGAGAGCTTTCAGGAATCTGTTCGATATCCTTTTTCAACTGAAAACGGGAATAAAACAAATTCCCGAAAGCTCTCTGTATAGGTTTATTTTTAAATATATTTGTACCAATACAAAACTGTGGATTTGTTTCCCCAGTGCCGGTGTTGTTAAAAAGAGCTGTAAAATTAAGCAATGTTGTGTTTTCCTTATAACTTTGTATTGTTGGTTTCGTGTATCAGAGCTTTTATAATTTCTCAAGATTAACTGAATGATAAATTTATACGTCTTGTGTATGATTGGTTGCGTCTGAAGAAAAACAACGTTTGTTGACGAGTCTGTTGAAGGTTCTTTGTCATGTGTTTGCTATTTTGAGATTCATTAGAAATGTTACCTTAAAGAATGATTTATAATCATAAAGTCATTTTAAAGCATCCTTGCTAATACCCCCTGAAAAGGAACTTAGTAAGTGGAGTCTTGCAAGAACATTTCATATTTTAAGGTGAACTGAACTGAGACATTAAAGCTCTTTATGTCTTCATTATTAATATCTTGCTTTTTTTAATGCTAATTCTCAATAATAATTAAATATTTATGTTTTTTTTTAAAATTGAGACTGAAAATATGAGGAACACTCGATTTCGATTATTTTATTAACATTTAGAATCTAGTGTCACACTCACCATACGTTTATAAATGAATTTAGCTAGGATAAAAGTTAAAACACTTATCACAAACGAAAGTATTTAGTGGCGTAGATGCTAGCGCACTTATCTTAATCATTAATTAATGTCCCAAGATCTTATTACAAGCTCTTAATTTTCCAAGGATGCTCTAATCACATTTAAATTCACTCTTAATTTTCTAAAGGTGCTCTAATCGCACTTAAATTCACTCGTCTATGATTCAGTAGTAATACGGTAGCCTCCAACACCTTGAGCTAACTCATGAATCCACTCGCACATAATCCAAAACAATAACGTAATTTCCAACACCCAAAGCTCATATAATACTTTCTTACTCCAAACTAGTTTTAATTACTTACCAGAGACGTAATGAAGTAGTTATGATAAGACGTCATCATTCCAATCTGTTGTGCCTGACGGAGGACAGTGAAAATATTCTTCCTCTCTACGTCCAGGACCACGTGAGTCACTCCGGCCTTCTTCGTCTCCTTCAGCATTGGTCTAGGGTGGGATATATATATATATATATATATATATATATATATATATATATATATATATATATATAGATAGATAGATAGATAGATAGATATGCTTGTGGGAGTGTGTCAAGAAAATTAAGATGAATGATTAGCTACCATATATTTTCCTAAATTAAAGATTACAAACGTTTACCTAAAAGTGACTAAGGTATCATGTTCATGGCATTTAACAGATAGGTAAATTTATCAGTAATATTATGAACCCCAAAACAACAATAAAGAATGAAAAACAAAACGCTAGAAGAAAACTTTCAATATTTTATAGAAAAATAATTCTAGAACACAGTAATTATACCTTGCAATCTATAATTCTGAATCACGAGTAAATGCTTTGCTATCTCTTGCCAGCTGTCTGTCACACCTTATAGAAACTACTGGGATGTAAAACTGGTGCCCATCACGTTCTAGAGAACGTGAGAAAGTGCGCTTATCTTCAGACTCAAGAAATCACTCTCATGCGACAACGTTCTCAGGAGTCCTACCTGTAATCATCGGAGACGGGAAGCTGACGTAATGTAATTTTGAAACTTTCGTCTTTCAGAAGTTCCTGAACTCTGATGAGGCCGTTATTGTTCTGGTAAATGATGCAGAACTTCCGCCATCCTAGAGCCTTGAGGACGTCCATGTACGCCTAGCAGTGAAATAATAGACTGGATTAGTTGACTAATTGGTCTTTTACAAAAGCGCTCTAGCTTAATGGTGCGACTATTTCCAAGGGCGTAAGGCTATGAAAAGTTAACTCGCGCTATATAAAGTTAACTCGTTCTACCTACCTTGGCCAAAGTTGACGGATGAGGATAGAGATTAACGGAGTAGGCGTCCCTGGTGAGCCGGAAGTCCCATCTGTTCTCAATGTGTGGGATTTCCAGAGCATCGCAGATCGACTGCACATGCGCAGAGGTTTGGTCAGACTGAGGGCCAAAGATTGCCGCTACGCCTGACTTGAGCAGTGAGCATACTGTGATGGAACAAACAGAGTATATATATATATATATATATATATATATATATATATATATATATATATATATATATATATATATATATATATATATATATATATGGCCAATTTCAAATCATGTACATGACTTCATCTTAACGAAAATGTATTACTTTAAAAAGTTCCGTCTTTGAAGAGAGAGAGAGAGAGAGAGAGAGAGAGAGAGAGAGAGAGAGAGAGAGAGAGAGAGAGAGAGAGAGAGAGAGCGACTCATGTTGCGAAGTCCTAAACAAACGTGATACCATCCTTGAAAATTTGGAGTATAGTAAAATCTCTATCCAGCTCACCTTTCCTGGAAGCTCTGAAGGAATCGGTTTTGGGGATGTTCTCTATCTGGGCCGAGAGCCGCGCGTGGGTCAAGAGTTTCCTGTCGCTGTTGATGGCCTCTACCGCGTAGCGCAGAGCCATTTCCTGACCCTCCTCCGTCAGATCAAAGAGCCCTCCTGCAAGAGAGAAACAAGCAGACATTAAAACCAAGGCGAGCTTAAGGTTTGCCTTGGGAGGTGTACTGTAGGGCGTTATTGCTCTAGAGTCTAGACCTTTTACCTTGTGATCCGTTCGCTCTAGCCCCTCCAACCCAACTGTCCAACTCCCAAACCTTGTTGGACTCACGGTATTTTGAATCGGGTGTACGTCTTTAATGATACGTTTTACATATTTCTGAATCACGTCTTCAAATAATAATGAAAATGAAGCATGGCGTTAAAGTAAAGGGGAAAAATTACTGCAACAAAACAATAAACTGCCTATAGTCAGGGTCAGCTCATCTGTAATCGGAATACAGTATTGTCTTCAATAACCATTGTTTCATGGCAACACTATTGTTGACATATGCTTCTGTTGGCTTAAGCTGATCTTCTTCGCATGTAAACAAATAAACTTGAATCACTACCAAAGCACGGAATTAAACAAAAAAATTATACAAAAACCAGAGAAGGAGGCGGATAGCAGAATAGCTTCAGCCAGTTTGTATTCATCTGATGTAAAATTTCTTGCTTTTGATAGGCAATATAAATTAAACAAGCATCCCTTAAAATGTGTGAAAATATTGTAAATATTCCAAAAGACTGCTTTGCACAATACCCGGCTTAGGCACTCGTGTTTTTCTCTCTCGTGTCCTTCCCGCCAAAATTTTTTTCTCATCCTGTGTCAGCGGGCGAATATAACGCACAGTGTTGCCATGACCACATGTCAATGAATGTTATTTTTCGGTGGCAGATGAGTTGAAACCAAAGAGAGTTATCTCTATGGTTGAAACAAAATTAGCTACGGAGTAGAAATCAGGCAAGAAATGTCAGTACCGTGCACAGGTTACCATCCTCATTAACAGTCGAAACATTAGAGTGTTTACGACCTGGAGTATGTGCTTACAACGGTCGTTCGTTTTAGGTGGTTCCAAAGTGCATGTCAGTGTTCAGTTTAATGGTGGAGGTGATGGACGTCTCCGTGCGTACCGTACGGTGAAAGTAGCGGTTAAAGACTAGCGAAATTAAGCAGTGCCGTGATAATATAGGGAAACAATAAAAAAAAAAAAGCCTTTTGTAAATTTTGTGGATGAGATTCAATATTTAACGACACCGTCAACGTTTTGGGCAGTTAGCAGCCTAAATGGTCATAGTGGTTATTCCAAGACTGAGGTGACGGAGGGCATTCAGTGTAAGTATATATATAAAAAATAATGAAAAGTTTTCTTGGATCATGATGAGTGTTTTCACATTATCCCTAGACCAGTAATTAAGCAAACTTTTGTGTACATTCACAGAGTGCATTTAATTAAAAGTTTTCACCAAAAACCTGAAGGGCCCTAGACCTATGTTTGAATTATCCATCTAGATTTACATACTTGTACAATTAGAGGTTTGCGAGGTCATAAACACATAATCTTAATACACCTGGTAAGATACTTTAGTTCTTAATACATCAGTAAAAACACTTTAGTTCAGTAATGCAATCATATGAACTGAAAATTGTTACCTGTTACAGCCTAGTTGGTTTCATTTCATCTGTCCACCCATGTGTGCAGATGCGACACATGCACGTGTAGCTCGAGTGTGCCTCAACGTTGCAGATATCGTTGGCTTATTTTGATAAATATTAAACCATTTCTTCAGTTTAGCTATAAATTTGAGTATAATAAAGTTATTTCATATTAACAATGAAATTGCAGATATAAGGAAATCTTGGTGATCGCAACAGTCTGTGGTCATAGGTCTTATTTTGGGCTAAGTAGATAAACCATTTGAAAGCTTCATCTACGTAAACAACAAGCTATTTGAATGATTATATCATTACACGCTACAAACAAAGAACCCTCATACCTTCTTATACCTTCTTATACAAGTATAAGCATGCCGATTTGTATCGACAATATAATTACACGCACACGAGACGAGCTTGTGTCAAAGAGTTTACGTAGATCAAACACCAACGAACGATGGGCTTTCAATTAGTAGGTTTTATCTCACAGGTATAGTCCAGGATACACTTAGACCTATGCCCACAGACTATTTCGATCACAAGATTTCCTTATCATTCAAACTTTATGTACAATTTCATTGCATGAATATGGAAATAACTTTATTATTATACCAAATTTATAGCCACTTCTGTAAACTGGAAAAATAGCCTTTATTGATGTTGATGACTTTTGACAAGCGAACGATAGGCGTATTCGTCAGATATTTGAATTTTACTGACCGTCTTGTTAAACACTTTCATTTCATATAAGTGAAAATTACTTTCTTATTGTAGTCTTTATTTATTCATTCTCTCAAAGTATCGCTCCAGTGCCTTACAGTAAAAAATAAGTAGGCTAGCCTTTTATGAAGTACTTAAACAGGATGGCGGGAACTCGGTGAGATTTTAAACTTTTGCTCGGTATAAATCGGCATGTTTATGACCTACGTAGGCCTAAAGATTGAGAGTTCTTTGTGTATACAAGCATTCAGATGTATTACAGAAGAAATAGTTTGCATCTTTATGTCAATATGTCAGTAAGCCTACGATATCGGAAACAGTGATTTCAGCCAGTCGAGAGCTACATAGGCATATTTTCTGCCATATCTACCTAAAACCTACGTAGGTGAGTGGACAGATGCAATTAAATGGGGAAATAGAAGATGAGGCATTCTACAGAAAAGCTCCTTAGATGAGCCGTGTTTAGTACCAGCCCCTCACGGATGAATGCAAAAACTTAAACAAAAGACGACAAATTTCTGAAATTAAAATGTAAATTTCCCTAATTATCTCACCTGAACTGAATTATATACTGTACACCTTTTTCTGCGTTGTTCAGCCAAAAACAATATGTAAACGACATCCCCGTGCAGAGCTCTTCTGTACAATTACCTAAGGTGATTTAGACCAGGCTATAAAGTGGCATTCTGAAATGGTTAAACAGCCTAGTGCTCAGTTAGAGGATCAATGTTGGAGTTAAATCATGGACATTAGTCTGCAAAAGTTTGAGATGAGGTTGATTTTTTTCTTGTATCTTTTTCAGGGAACGTTAGCTTGTACTGTGTGGCCGACAATCGGTCATATTGGAGGAATTTGAACGCCCCCACACATCAAAGAAACCACGTGATTGTCAGACTTCCATCATCATCATAATCGCATATTTTTGAAGGCACACCTGACGTTGTAAAATGTATCCTGTGGTAGTGACGACGGACACCGGCTTCTTTAACGACTTTTAACAAGTCACAGTCATCAATAAACAAGATGTAATTTCCCCACTGGCAACAGACTGAGTTAAACTTGAAACATGATCTAGCACCACGATGGGTTGGAACCGATCCATGATCAAAATGAAAGCTTTTAAAGAAAGGTAGATAACCAGACGACTTATAGCCCTGCCTCCATCATGCAAAAGTTGCCCTGCAACCGAAATAGCCCACAGAATAGCCTACACCAATTCAGCCAAAGTATATCACATTGGCTTGCAGAGGCCAACATCTGTAAAGAAACTTTGAGCTTGGTAGTGGAGGCATCATTTAGAATCTCAGTAGCAACATGCAGGAGCAATCAGGCTAGTAGACCTAACCACACGTTGCTTGTGGACGATCCCTTGAGACAAGTAGGCCTACTTCGGGAGACCGAATTGGACTGTCCGTTGATATTATGAAGGACAGCCGTCGCTTTCTCCCGGCTGATGGTGAGTGTTGAAAACATTATTGTTGTTATTATCATTATTATTTGATTTTTGGTTTAGGAAAAATGCGTTTTCAAATATGTAAAGTAAAACTGTTAATCAGTAGAACTTTTACATTATCATTATCACATCAAATAATAATAGTAATAACGTGTGTACGTTCGTAAAGAAACCGGTAACAGCTGTTAAACAACAAAAGTTTTCCATTAACATCACCATCTTTGTTCATGTAAGCCATCATCACTCGAGCATTACTCATAAGCTATCTTAATTAAAAATACTTAATTTGTATAAGAAAATGGCGTTAATCAGTGCAGGCCGATGTCTTCTGATTCACTGGTCCCTAAACAGGTAGGTGCGTCAGAAAATTCAAAAAGCCGGAGGGTTGGAACGGGGAAGGGCCGTAAGGAAAGTGCAAGGGTTAGGTGAGAAACGGGGGTGCGGGGGGCTGTTGAGAAGAGGTGTGAGTTTGTTAGGTGGTGGGGGAGGGTTACATGAGCAGTCCGAGAGAAAACGTAGTCAACGTAATTTCGCGTCTTGATTTGTGACATGCTGACTTAGGCAGTACCGGTGAGGTAAGTGTTCAAAAGTTTTGTTTTTGTTATACATGTATATTGTTCTGTTTTGTAACGACTTTAACTTATACGCTAAGACCATTGCACTAGGATTTTTAGTATATAAGCATAATAGGCACAAACACAATTACAGTAGTACTAAACCACACGGTAACTTCTTGAAAGTAACGTGTTTTTGTTATTGTTGTAATGAACAGTTTCTGGTTTATAAAACTTGTTGCAAAACTTTAATTGTAGTTTCTTTCCCAGTCAGTATTATGTTTCACTAAAATTACGTAAAGATATTTAAACAACTATATAAAAACAGAAAACCTCTCATTTATCCACAGAGTCAAACTCGAATAAGCAATTTTCAATACCATAAAAAAATCACAGAAGAAATCCTGCTTTAACAACCAAACATTTTCATTGGCATGAAAACTGATATTTCTTATTAAGAAAACTTGAATGTGTAAAGTGGCCAGAGAACCATAGGTTTAGCTTGTAGGGAGCGCGAGGCAAAAATAATTTTACAAACGCTCCTTGCATTTTTCTGAAGTGGCTTGGTAATTTTCTTAATCACTGACGAAACGAGTTTCGTTTAAACCGTAATCCGTCAAAATTTAGAATTCAAAACTGCTGATTTTTACACCGGTGCTTCTTCATTCGTTTGATACGCTTGCTTTGATTTGCCTGTTGTCATTTTTAACGTTCCAGTTTATCTGAAAATCTGGTATATTCCATCTCTCTTCAGTTGGAGAAAATTTCTCATTCGTGTCATAATTTATTTTGACTGTAAGCCATTATGTATAACAATATCCAAGTGGATCGTGTTTGTCCTCCCCCGGGTGACATTAGGGGGAGACGACACAGCACCCACGCCCATGTAAACCGGTTTGTCCGCCCCGGGTTGGGGCGGGATAGATACGGGAACGGGAGGGTAGGTAGACATCCACCCTTCTCCAGCAAATCCGTTTGTCCGCCCCTGGTGGGGGTGGGGTAGGAAGGGGATCGGGAAGGTAGGGGAGACAGCAGCGCCGAGTTTCGCTGCGCGCACCAACAAGCTCGTAGTTAATATTCACTCAAACTACCATTTATTCCATTATCATATCAGATAACAATAGTGAAAATATATATAGTAAATGATATGTATAGTTTTGTAAAGTCGATAACAAATGTTTAGAAACGAATGTTTTGCGCAACCACCATCATCACCATCTCTATTCATATACGTCATCATCACTTAATCTTTACTTATGGGCCGTCATCATCAAGAACGCTTAATTTATCCAAGGAAATTATGTTTATCAATATAGGACGTTATCCTCAAAGCCAGTGGTCCTTTAAGAGGGACGCGCGTTAAAAAATTCCAAAGGCCGGAAGGAGGAGACGGGGGAAACGTTAGAAAAGTCCGAGGCCTGGATGGGGAGGGGAGGGGGAGCGTTTTTTAAAGGGGGTGTTGGGAGGGTTTCCATGAGCGGCTGGAGAAAGTGTCAAGGTAATTTATCGTCTCGATTTGTGACATGTTGACTTCGATGGTAAAAGTGAAGAGTGTTCAAAAGTTTTGTTTTATTATACTTGTATTGTTCTGTTTTGCAATGGATTTAACTTACTAACACCATTGTATTAGGGTTTTTAGTATATAAGCATAATAGACATAAATGTAATTACAGTCGTCCTAATGCATGCGGTAACTTTGAGTAAAGACTTGTTTTTGTTCTCGTGTCGTGAATAGTTTCTAGTTTATAGTAGTTGTTACTGCGGAACTTTGATTATCATTTAATTGTAGTTTCTGCTTCCAGTTGGTATCGATACGTGCCGCTGAAACTACGTGTGCTGCAAAAATATTAAAACTACATTATGAAAATCTCGTATTTATCCAAACTCAAACTCGAGTAAGAAATTAAGTTTATCACCATAAAAGTCCGCCTTGTAGGGATGCGGGGAGGGTAGTGGCGTCAGTGCTCCTTAAAGGGTGCACTGTAGGCATTATTGAAGGTTCTTAGCAGCGTCCCTTCGGCCCGTAGCTGCAACCCCTTTCGTTCCCTTTACTGTACCTCCATTCATATTATCTTTCTTCCATCTTGCTTTCCACCCTCGCCTAACAATTATTTCAAGTGCAACTCCGAGGTTGTCCTCCTGTTACACCTCTCAAACCTCTTACTCTCAATTTCCTTTCCAGTGCTGAATGACCTCATAGGTCCCAGTGCTTGGCCTTTGGCCTAAACTCTATACTCTATATTCCATAAAAATCCGCCACAGCAATCCCGCTGAAACAATTAAACACAGTTGACTGGTATAAAAATTTAGGCGGTGAAGTGGCAAAAGAATCTGGGCTAAGCGAACAGTAGTAAAAGGAACACTGATTGCATTTTTCTGAGGTGACTTTGTAATTTTTCTTAAACACTTGCTAAAGAAGTTTCGTTTGTAATATGATCCCTAAACATTTAGAATTCACAGTACTGATTTTTATACCGATACTTTTCCACTCATCGGTCACGCTTGCTCTGATTTACTTGTTGCCACTTTTAACGTTCTGAACATTTATTAAGACAGTGTTTGTTTATCAGAAAAATACATTATAGATAAAAATCGTATGCATTATCATATCAAACAATAATAGTAATGATGTTTATAGTAATGATATGTACATTTTTGTATAGTCTTCAACAAATGTTTTTAACTACGAAAGTTTTGCTTTACCATCATCATCATTTGTAATTGTCATCATCGCTAAACATTACTCATACGCTGTTATCATCACCGTTTAATTTGCTCGGGGAAATGACGTTAATTAGTGTAGGAAGTTATCTTAGGACGTTATCTTCAAATTCAGTGGTCCTTAAAGAGGGAGGCGCATCGGAAAATTTCAGAGGTCGGAGGGCTGGGACACGGGGAAACCGTTAGAAAAGTCCAGAGTCTGAGTGGGGAGGCGGGTGGGGGTAGCGTTTTTGAAAGGGGGGTGGGGGGGAGCAGTTCCATGGACAATCAGAGAGTAAAGTGTCAACATAATTTATCGTCTCTATTTGTGACCTGCTGACGTATACGGTAAAAGTGAAGTGTTCAAAAGTTTTATTTTATTATGATATGTAACAACTTTAACCGCAACATTAAGACCATGGCATTAAGATTTTTTAGTATATAATAATATGTATAAACGTAATTGCAGATGTACTAATCCACATAGTAACTTTCTTAAGGGACTGTTGCTCAAATATTGACTTGTGTTACAAAAACGCATATAACTAACTGAAAATTTTATTGAAAGACACTATTTCCACCTAGATTAGATCTCAAGATATTGTTGACACACTCTTTAGTTATTAAATGAGACTTGGTTTAACTCTTTATCTCTAATAGTTTTAAAGCAGTAGCCGTTTTTACGGACGCATACTAAAATATCTTTTTCTTTTTTTTTTTCTATTGCAGATTTTGCCTTCAGCAGTTAGGAGCAGAATCTAGGTGGAAATAGTGTCTTTCAATAAAATTTTCAGCTATATGCGTTTTTGTAACCCAAGTCAGTATTTGAGCAACTGTCCCTTAAAAGTAAAAAATGTTTTTGTTGTTGCAATGAATAGTTTATGGCGTATAACGGTTATTACTGCAAAACTATTTTTTTTATTTAATTGTATTTTCCGTTTCCAGGAAGTACGATATGCTTCGTTGAAACCACGCGCGCAAAGATATTCATATTACAGTAGTACCAATCCACACGGTTAACGTTTTTAAAGTAAAGAATCGCTTTGTTGTTGTTGTTACAACGAATAGTTTCTGGTGTACAGGCGTTATCGCTGCAAAACTTCGTTTTTAATTGTATTTTCTTTTTCAGTGAGTATTTTTGTTTCGATGAAACTGCTACTAATTACCACCTAGATTCAGCCAGCCTTTTGCTGGCGCGGGCTCTTGCTCTTCAGCAGCCCGTAACACTGATGAAGCTACGTGCGCAAAAATATTAAAACAACAATATAAAAACATAAAACTCTCATTCTTCCAAAGACTCAAACTCGACTAAGCAATGAAGTCCGCTGCAGTAATCCCGATTAAACAATTAAACGCTTTACTGGTATAAAAGTTTATATTTTTCATTAAGAAAACAGGAAACATGAAGGTGGTAAATTGGCCACAGTATCTTAGGCTAAGCTACTAGTGGGGAGCGCAAGACAAAAATAGTTTTAGAGACAATTTATCTGAGGTGACTGTCATTTTTTTAAACGAGTTTCTTTTATACCATGATCCTTTAACTTTGAGAATTTAAAGTACTGGTTTTCACGCCACTGTTTCTTCAGTCGTTGATCACGCTTGCTTTGATTTACCTGTTTTAATTTTTAACGCTCTGAACATTTATTCAGACAGGTTTTGCTTATCTAAAAAACCAGTATTCTAGACACCTGTGCTGTTGGAGAAAATTCCTCCCTCCTATCGTGTTCAGTTTTCATTATAAGCCATTATAGTTAAGAAATGCAATTATACACCAAAACTCGGGTATTTGCAAGTTAAAGTAAATCATCCTGTTAAATATGAAAAAATCGGTTAGTGTTGAAAAATGCAAATTCAGTCGGGATCAAAATATAGTGTATAAAAAATGAAAATGCTGCTTCCAGTGAAAATGCGAAAATCTGCCAACTGTATTTTAAACGTTTTGTGATGGCTTGGTCTTGCAAAGTTAATGGACAAGGACACGTTCGGAGGGCGGAGGGAAGAGTGACCTAGAAAGCTTGTGAGTTAACAAGTGGCAGAATTGTTAGAGCGAATGGGCCTTGATGTTCAGGAATGACAGTGTGTTGGTAGTAGTTGGTTTTGAATGAGCCGGCCTTATGACAGCACAAGGTTTTAAAGGGAATATAAGGCTTGGTGTGGACATCTGGAATAGCCCAAGAGACCAAGAAGACATCGCGAAAGGAGGTCAGTCTTTCAGTATGTGTAAGGAGGGTCGACGTGCTACAAAGTCATTTTTTTTCTATTTCACCCATATGGCTTATACTTATCACAAAAGTAGGATAATGATTATAGCAGTGACTTATGTCTTATTCCCCTCGGAGGCCACCTTCTCCATATCTCTAGGGAGCGGATCGAAAAGAAAAGAAAATACAGAACAAAGAGATTTTCAAGTTTCTGATAACAAAGGGTATTGCCTTCACAATTTATTCAAAACAAAAGAGGAATTTGCCCAGGAAATCTTTGGTGGTGTCAGTATCACCAATACATTATTCAAAGTCGGTGCCACGAGAGTTAGCAAGTTTTCAAACAGCAGCGTATCGGCTCAGAGAGAGAGGGAGAGAGAGAGAGAGAGCGAGCGGCTTTTTTAATGAGAGGGAGAGAGAGGTTTGTTTAGTCTGGTGGGGAGTGAGACAGACATATATAGTTTCTCGGAAAAAGGGACAGGGAGAGAGGGAGAGAGAGAAAAAATACGTATTACCACATAAAGGAGAGAAAGGAAATGTTTATTACCACATTAAAGAGAGAGAGAGAGAATGTGTATTACCACCTAAAAGAGAAAGAGAGCGCTCTAGGAAGATGGAGATAAAGCATTGCACGTTCTCAGCAGAGAGAGAGAGAGAGAGAGAGAGAGAAAACCAAAATCGGAACCACGAACACTTTTAGCCACGGCGGAAGAAACGCTCGAGAAGAAGGAAAACAAACAAGTAAACAGCCAACCAGACGTCGAATTAAAGTCATCCTTGCCACACAAAGGTTTTTCCTCGTTCCGCAGGAAAACGGGAGAGGGGAAAACTTTTGATAACTTCAGAGGAAAAAGTACAATAGCAAAAAAATGAAAGGCTCTGTTCCACTGGCTGCGTCGCATAAAGAAAATTGCCACCTCAAGGGGGTCCAAAGATAAGGGAGAGGTGAGCTCTGGAAGTACGAGGAAAATTAAAGTAGATTGACTGGCTGGAGACTTCGAGCGAGTTTTTATTTTTTTTTTATTTCAGCATATTTGAATCAGAGTTTAAGTTAGCTTGTGCATAGTAAACTTCTCGTCACTCGCATTTGGTTTATTTACCTCAAAGAGTGAGGTCACTTTTTTCATTTTTATTTACCGCAAAGAGTGAGGTCCCTTCTTCATTTTTATATACCACGAAAAGTGTGTTTCCTTCTTCATTTCAAGCCTCTCCTCACAGGTTTTTTTAACCTCTAAAGAAAAGCCGAAAAACTCATAACCACAAAAATTCATCTCAAGGAAACTATGAAAGCCACTGTACAGTAGAAAGCAAAGTTTCCTTCACTTTCATTCGTCTTGCCCTCAGTTGTCTCTAATCCTTAACGAAACATTTATATTACATGTTCAGTTAATGTATTTCTTGTCAAATTTACATCCAGCAAGAAGGATATATTTCTTGTTCGGTTTGTTTGTTGATATAGCAGTCCGTTTGTAAGCATTATTGCGCAAAACGTTGTGTGCTGATTTTTACGAAAATCTTACCAAAGGTGGGCCTTGTGATTAGCAGTATGTGATTAGATTTTGAGAGAGATAGTAGTGTAAGTATATGAGGAGACCTTTTTTTGATATGGGGGTTACTGGCTCAGCCCTTTGCAGTCTTCTAATGTTTTCTGTGAACTTGTTACTTTGGCGTCAAGTTCTTTCCTTTTTTCCTCTCATATAGACGCTTTAGTTTGTAGAGGCATGCTATGCATGTTCACAGTATTGTGTACACAATATGAATGAAAACAACAAAACGTGCCTC
>NC_089750.1:60032206-60034706 GCF_040412425.1 Macrobrachium rosenbergii
GCAGGGATAATTGATCACCTAATATCCTTTGACACTTAATCCTTATGAATGCTCTAATTCAGAACAATAAACAGTAATTTATCAAGAAAACACATAAAGAGCAAAACTGTGCCAAAGCCACTCATTAGTGAATAAATGAACAATTACCAGTAATGGTAATCATTCTTATTACGAAACCTACAAAGCGAACATGCCAAGTTTAATTTTTCAAGACCAAGGGGGTTAAAAAAAAACATTACTTAACAATGGGCAAATAGTTTCCATGACTAGTTATCAAATTGCTTCTGATGTTTAACAAAGATATTGACAGCCAGTTTCCTGGCAATCCGATTACCATCTTTAATATATCCTACTGACTAAAACAGATACAAGCGAAAATTTAACGTTAACTCCTTCCATCTTTCCTGGGATAGCTAATGGTAATAAATGATATATGCACTGTTGGCTGGTCCTTGTCAGAAATATACTTTAAGTCTTCGTAAGGTAGAAACTTGCAGGAAGCAATGCTGGCATGCTTGGGCTTTTAGTATCCCTCGCCTGGAAGTCTGGACGTCTTTATTGCTTGAAGAAAGTTGGGAAATTCCGCCAGGCCTTGTGGAAGACGTATATTAGAGAATATTTTCGTTGAGAATGTTAGGGGGATATTTGTCGTCATATGCACTATTTTTGCGTATGTTTTAGAGAGTATTTTTTATTAACTGTTTTTTAGGAATCCATTCACATATTCTTATTTTACAGCCTGTTGTGCCTGCGTATGTATTAGATGCAGAAAAAATAAGTATACCTTAGTTTTACCAGACCACTGAGCTGATTAACAGCTCTTCTAGGGCTGGCCCGAAGGATTAGACTTATTTTTTTACGTGGCTAAGAACCAGTTGGTTACTTAGCAACGGGACCTACAGTTTATTGTGGAATCCGAACCACATTATAGCGAGGAATGAATTTCTATCACCAGAAATAAATTCCTCTAACTCTTCATCAGCCGGCCGGGGAATTGAACTCCGGTCCATCGAGTGACAGTCCGCAGCTAAAATTGCAAAGTGTGTGGGTGGACTAATCTCAATTTTCTCTGGAAACGACCTCCAGTTTCCGCAACCTGACCTTGTTAATCAGTTCAAAGAATTTTATTTTACTGAGAGTGTTTTGAATATCCGAATAATCTCATTTTGTTTAAAATAAAAAAGTAAAATACAGCTCACGTTTCATAAATCTGTATTCTTACTCACACAAACTGGGTAGACTCGCTCAATGTAAAATAACTGGTATATCATAAAAAATATAACAACATTGTCATTTTTATGGCGATATGGAATTGTTTACTTCTAAATATGGTTATTTTTCCATCTGTCAGTCATTAGTGTCAGAATTTTTGCATCTCCTTTTGAATATTAATTTGGTTCCGAGTTAATGGCTGTGTTCTGAAATAGTGAAGGGGAACCAATATTTTTCATCTATAAATGAAGTATTGTATAAACAAGCAAGCAAGCGCTTGATATCAGCTTCTTTCGTCTTTAGCTGTTTTCGTCTATTTTATACATATACTAATTTATGTGCGTATCTACCTCTGTTGGTCGCGAGTTCGAATCTCCGACCGGCCAGTGAAGAACAAGAGGAATTTGTTTCTGGTGATAGAAATTCATTTCTCGCTATAATGTGGTTCGGATTCCACAATAAGCTGTAGGTCCCGTTGCTAGGTAACCAATTGGTTCTTAGCCACGTAAAAGTAAATCTAATCCTTCGGGCCAGCCCTAGGAGAGCTGTTAATCAGCTCAGTGGTCTGGTTAAAACTAAGATATACTTAACTCCGTCAGAAATTGTAGCACTGTTAGTGTAATTTTGTAAATGTATAGTACCTACATAAAGTTTATTGTGTCGCTGTGTTATTTCCTTCTGTTAAGTTTTTGGATAGCTGAGCGAGAAGGCTATTTCTTGCAGACAATGTGTGTTACATAGACAAAATAATATTACAGATTATATATATTAGTATATAATATATATATATATATATATATATATATATATATATATATATATATATATATATATATATATATATATATATATATATATATATATATATATATATATATTATATATATATATTATATATACAGTATATAATATATATATATATATATTATATATATATATATATATATGTATATATATATATATATATATATATATATAAAATATATATGTATATATATATATATGAAAACAATTATATACATACAGCTATACAAACATACATATAACTACATAAAAAGACTGGACCAAGCCGTTAGTTAACAATCCTGTTTCCCAGCAATCACTACGAACGCATAATGATCCTGACCTGAATAGTCGACTTACATTACGTCATCATAAGAAAACAAATCCGAAATATGCCGCTAGAATATTCTTACGCTAGACACGAATAAAAGAGTTGAAGAGACATCGGACATTATGCAAAACAGGTCGTGTAAATGCAAAAGAAGACATTTTTATTCACTAAGCA
>NC_089750.1:60039706-60054706 GCF_040412425.1 Macrobrachium rosenbergii
TTACATGACGTCTAGTGAGAGGAAATAACATTCTCTCTCTCTCTCTCTCTCTCTCTCTCTCTCTCTCTCTCTCTCTTCTCTCTCTCTCTCTGCACATAAGATGTACTCATGACATGATTAACACGAGGCTCTGCAATAGCTTAACTCGCCCAATTTATAGTTAAAGTAAAACTCTTGACTTTCAAAAACTGTTGCCGAAGAGTTCAGCTGCCTGAAAGCCCTTTTCTCATCGCCTTTCGAACTCATCAAAACTTTCTGCCGAGTCTCTCTTACCTTCTCATCACCCCCGGCTAAATGCAACGAATGGCACGAGGGTCTTTCTCCGGTAGGCTAGGTGCTATTCTAAAGATTTTTTTTTTTTTTTTAGAGAGAGAGAGAGAGAGAGAGAGAGAGAGAGAGAGAGAGAGAGAGAGAGAGAGAGAGAGAGAACAGTTTGTTAGAGAGAGAGAGAGAGAGAGAGAGAGAGAGAGAGAGAGAGAGAGAGAGAGAGAGAGAGAGAACATGCCAGTTTGCTAGAGAGAAAGAGAGAGAGAGAGAGAGAGAGAGAGAGAGAACATGTCAGTTTGTTAAAGAGAGAGAGAGAGAGCTCATGTATACACTGTTTTTGTCAAAAAGAGAAAGCCTGTATTCATTCTTTTGTTAGAGAGAGAGAGAGAGAGAGAGAGAGAGAGAGAGAGAGAGAGAGAGAGAGAGAGGGAGAGAGGCGGGGCGGGGGGAGGGCGGGTAAAATTGCCATTGCCTAGTACGGAAGTTTCATGCATAGCCAAATTTTAAATATTCATTAGAAACATGAGTTACTGTTGTCAATAAAGCATTGAAGATTCATACTGTATTACCCACCTGTGTCAGTAAAAGTAACTGATATAGAATAATAACTTAGAAGGATTTTCTTGTATTTATTCTTAATCTCCCTTGTTGTATAAGTGTCACAGTTCATGAGGATTCCTAAAGTGTACGCTACAAAAAGCGTAATATCTCGTTCTTATTCTCGTATTTCATCATAAACAACTTTCCTGCAGGTGTTATAAGTACTCTGTAAAATATCATGGTTCACTATAATCACATATGAAATGTCATGGCTCACTATAATCGCATATTTTTGTACACTAGTGTCGGTTGAGGTGTTTCTGTTTGTAATAACTTTATCTTTTATAAGAGTTTTGAGTAATTAGTATTTATTTGAATCTTACTGGTGTTTCCTGTATTGTAGTCTTTAAAATTTGTTAAATTCCAGATGGCCATTAATAACAAACAGATTGTGAAGTTGCCATTGTTTACTTAGAAGATTGACTCAGCATTTTTATACAACATCTTCTCTCTTTCGTATATATTTTACGGTGTTAAAGTTGTTTTAGCTATATGAAAATAGTGTTACTTACCAATAAAATTTAAAATTACCTATTGATAGAGAGAAATCGTTGACTACTATGGCTCAAAACCTGTAAATTAATCAGAAATTCGACTTACCAGAGAGTAAAAGTATCTCTCTCCCCTTTCGCTCTCTCTGCTTGTGTGAATTGAAAATTGCTTTTGAATCGTAATAGAAGGTATGGTATGCAGCGCATTCGCAGTACATTCATGATCTCTTAGCGCGACGTAATTACGGTAATAACCATCATATAGTGTCTCCCATAATGATTACACTGGGCTCTATCTCTCTCTCTCTCTCTCTCTCTCTCTCTCTCTCTCTCTCTCTCTCTCTCTCTCTCTCTGTGCATTTAATTCAGTTTACAATGTTTTGTCTTCCGAATTTACATGCATGGCGTCTAGAGAGGCGAAGCAACATTCTCTCTCTCTCTCTCTCTCTCTCTCTCTCTCTCTCTGCACGTAAGAGGTACACATGACATGCTTAATTAACAAGAGGCTCTCTGAATAACGTAACTGACCCCATTTATAGTTAAAGTAAAGCTCTCGACTATCAAAACTCGTCCCGAAGAGTTCGTCAGCCAGAAAGCCCTTTTTTCATCGCCTTTCGAACTCATCAAAACTTTCCGCCGAGTCTCTTACCTTCTCATCACCCCCGGCTAAATGCAACTAATGGCACGAGGGTCCCTTCCGGTATGTGCTGTTCTAAAGCGTTTTTTTTAAAGCGAGAGAGAGAGAGAGAGAAAGAGAGAGAGAGAGAGGGGGGGGGTTACATGTATTCATTATTTTTAATTAGAGAGACAAAGAGAGCGCAAGTATAATCGTTTCTGTTGATAGGGAAAAAGACATAAGATCTGAATCCATTGTTGCTGTTTGAGAGAGAGAGAGAGAGAGAGAGAGAGAGAGAGAGAGAGAGAGAGAGAGAGAGAGAGACGAAAAGGAAACATTGGAAAAGGCAAAATACCAGAGGAGAGTCTCCCACATGCATCCACCTAACCTATGCATACCAATTGGTGAGCGTGGCAGCAGAGCCATCGAAAAAACGCCAACTTTTCGGAATTTTCGTGAATGGCGACGACCCCTCGGGCCTTTGTCATATAGAGAGACCTCGGCCGCCCGGTTGGAGGCGGAGGGAAAATTAAAAATGGACCGACAAGGCGAAAATAAATCCTTTCCGTTTTCCGACTGAAAAATGGGATTGTTATATGAGAGAATCCGCCTGCATTTCAATATCCGGGTTCGTTGGTGCATATACGGTATGCCTCTTTAGGTTCGTGGATGAGATGCTGTGCAAATAAGTGAAGTTTGATAACGTTGTGTGTATGTTTAAGCATTGAGATGATATAAATAAAACTGCTACTTATACCAATGATTTAGTAAGGGATAATGTTGAGTTTATTATGAAATATAACTTTTGTTGTATTTCAAAAACATTTTATTTTTTCTGGAGATTATATGAAAAAGAAGGTTAAGATATATACGAATGATGAGAGAGAGAGAGAGAGAGAGAGAGAGAGAGAGAGAGAGAGAGAGAGAGAGAGAGTTACGAATGATTTATGATGAGAGGGGAAAAAGAGAAATATTTGAATTCAATCTTTCTTGAGATTATTTATATATATATATATATATATATATATATATATATATATATATATATATATATATATATATATATATATATATATATACTGTATATATAGTGTATATGAATCACTATGTATTAACTGTATGTTTAAGCGTTAAGATGATATGAGAAAAAGTTGCGTCATATTTCATTCTTATAATAAGCAACACTATCAGGTTTCTATTTAAATATAACTTTGCTGGAATGTGAAAAATTTTATTTTTCTCGAGATGGCATGAATCCTAGGAAGGCTGAACTGCTTACGAATGACCTGAAAAGCGTTTATATGAGTTTGGCTTCCTTATGAAGAGCTAAGCAAAATAAACATGCAAACGTGATGTACAAACTTGAATAAATCTTAGTAAGAATTATCAAAAAATGATTTTATTACGATGTTACATATGTCTTCTAAATATATAGCATAAACATACACGGATATATATATATATATATATATATATATATATATATATATATATATATATATATATATATATATATATATATATATATATATATATATATATATGTATATATATATATATATCAAACAGCTTTAAAAACTGAAAATTTCCTCCTGTTTTTCAAGCCACGAACACACATTTCTTTGTACACACACACACACGACATGATGCACACACACCGTAGAATTTAACATGAAAAAATATGTGTAAAAATATATATACACACATATATTTATGTATATATACAGTGTATATGTGTGTGTCGTATATATATTTATTTATTTATATATTGTTTCATGTCAAATTTTACGGTGTGTGTGTGTGGGTGGGCAAAAGAAACTGCTAGTGTTCGTGACTTGAAAAACAGGAGGGAAATTTTCGGTTTATAAAGCTGTCTGAATAAATGCTGCCACAGACTTTCTGACACTTCAATTAGTCTTCGACTTTTAGCTCTTAGAAGAATCTCGAAAATCATGCAGCGTCACGCCTTTCTACGAAGACCTAAATGGCAATTGAGGAAAAGTTTTATATTCTAGTTAAGAGATTTTTCCTGTGAAAATTATTATTCCAAGGTTGCAAGTGCCTTCGGTTCAGGTGGGTGAAAATGAAAGGCGAAGATGGAGACAGACAAACAGACAGATGATTGAGGATATTGCTTCTGTTGCTAATCATGATACAGCATATACAGTATATATATATATATATATATATATATATATATATATATATATATATATATATATATATATATATATATATATATGTATATATTTATATATATATATATATATATATATATATATATATATATATATATATATATTTAATATATATGTATGACGTACGCATGTGGATGTATATATATTTATATTTATATGTATATGTGCAAATTTCTGTGTGTATGTGTTATTCAATAGATACCTCACGTCTACATTATTTCATCATTTTCATGGAGAGCAAAATTCCCTAATCAAACAGGAACTGTCTCCACTTCAACACTTCAATTTTTTATTATTTTGCATCGTGATAAAAGTAGTTTGATATATATATATATATATATATATATATATATATATATATATATATATATATATATATATATATATATATATATCTAATATCCCACTGCTGTATAAAAAGTAACAGCCTTTCAAGAAGAAGTTAGGTTTCCATCATCCCCTTGTTCTGAAGATGACTTTACTAACTTCATCTATTTCCCATAAGGGGAATCCTTTGGTTTCACACATTCTCTCTCTCTCTCTCTCTCTCTCTCTCTCTCTCTCTCTCTCTCTCTCTCTCTCTTAAAGGATCAGAGGGAATAGAGGGCCAGCTTTGAAGATGGGGAGGAGACGAGTGTTTGGCGAGAAAGATAACGGGATGAAAATCCCCGAAAGATTGAGATAAAATAGCGAATTTCTCTCGCCATTTCTGGTGTAGTAGCCTTTACGCTACGCGGTCTTGTCAGGTTTCTCCAAGAAGGTAGAACTGTTTTCGCTTTTTACGTAATTTTTTTATCATGTATATGAAATTGTTTTAAATTGGGATACAAGAAGGCCCTCATTACGAACGCAAATGTGATATAGAGGAATAAAGAATATAAGAATTAATCTTCAGTGAGAGACCTGGCCTTAGACCTCGGAATTAGGTCAGTTTTTTTTTCAGTAAAAATTTTTGAGCTATTTTGAAGTTACATTTGTTTAGCATATGTCATTTACGAATGTTTTAGAAGTCTCTGTAATTGTTTATTATCTTGGCGGGGGGCGGGAGGCGCGTTTAACTGGACTATATTTCCTAATCAAAGTTCTTGAGCGTTTCACATAATAGGCACAGCATTTGTAAATTCGTTGATGAAGTTTCCCCAAAAATAGATGTACAATATTCTCATTTTCGCAATTTGTCTTAATTTTTTTTCTCTTGCTGTTGTGAATAATAATTTCGTTACATTTTTATCAGCCTCAATGAATAGGATTAAACATTTTCGTCCTAAGAGTAGTGCAGTAATG
The DNA here is from genome assembly GCF_040412425.1 of Macrobrachium rosenbergii. Taxonomy (NCBI): domain Eukaryota; kingdom Metazoa; phylum Arthropoda; class Malacostraca; order Decapoda; family Palaemonidae; genus Macrobrachium; species Macrobrachium rosenbergii. The sequence goes on from NC_089750.1 coordinate 60,045,163, forward strand.
CTGGGCAAATTTCCGATCTTTACCAACAAAAAATGATTGTGAAAGCATATGCCGTATTAAATGTTACTTCTTTTCACTCTTCCTCGCGTAGGCATATTCATAAATATGTAAGAATGAAGTGACTGCTGTTAAGAGGGAAGTATCAACAAGACTAATCTTAACCTTTGAAACACACAAACCTGTGATTTATTTCCGTCTTCGACAACCTTTGGCAGTCGTGACGTCATTGCGGAAAATCTTCCCTCGTTAACGAGAGGAGAAATAATGTCACCTCATTCCTTTGCTTTCGAAGTTAATGGGAAATTTTGTGTTCTATTAGTCCTGCGCCAGGCTCCTAACTCTCCTCGCAGTGAGAGGCTCTCCCGAGAATTTCTTCCTCGCTCCTTTTGTTTGATTTTGCGTCTGTCCGAAGCTTCCAACAATTTTTAGTGAATTTCTCGAGTGGTTTGATGCAATAAGTCTTTCGCAACTAGGGACAGAAACGTGTGAGGCTCTGATAATTGAAGGTGATTTTTCACACCAGGATATTTCTTTTTCCTCGCGTGATGGGAGTCCAATCAACGAAATGAATTTGTTGTCGGTTTATCAAACAAATATTGAATAAAACTAATGAAAACCTACGGATACCTGAATTAGTCTTATAATATAGCCTACATATATATATATATATATATATATATATATATATATATATATATATATATATATATATATATATATATATATATATATATATTGTATAAAATCATAATAAAATCATAATAACACGTGCTGTGTATATGCAGATGTACTACTAGGAATATGAAACACTTGTTACATAGTTACTGTTTCATTTATCCTGTGCTATATCTGCTTATATATATATATATATATATATATATATATATATATATATATATATATATATATATATATATATATATATGTCTTTGTGCAAGGGTGAAGGTGATAAGTAGTTACAGTCAAAATTACAGTATAACAGAATATATGAAAGGTAGACTTTTGACTGAGAAAATACAGTAAGTTAACAAAAGAATAGACTTAGGGTCATGTTGATAATAAAACAATTCTGTGAAAATTTGAGAACACAGAATTCATTGATATTCAAAAAATAATGGTAGAAGTGATAGAGATTTAGCGATGTGCGTGTAAATATATAGGATACGAAAAGGACTGAGAAGTCTGTGTGGAATGGCAGATGTTTACAGATGATATGGTGTTTGATTGGGGATAGTGATGATAAACTGCAGAAACTAGTGAAAGAGTACGAAAGTCTTTACGAGAAGAGACTATACCTAAGGCGATATTAGTAAGAATTATGTTATATTGGTAAGTGAAAACGAATATGGAGTATCGAATGTTTACCTGGATGGTGGGAGAGTGGAAGTGATGAATATGCAAATGTATTCTGGAGTATATTGAACGGTTGCGTGTAATATGAGAGAAGAGGTAAATCAGAGAATATGTGAAACATGTAAGGTGGTGGAAAGTTACGAAAGAGAAGTGTCAATGAAAGCCAAAGGTTGTGCGAATTTGATTGTTGGGATGACCCCCCTTTTCGGAAGTGAAGTGTGAATGCTACTTCCAAATGTTTGAAGTTGCTAAGATTAATTGTTAGCATTGCATACGTAGAGTAAGGAGGAGTGAGAGGGCGACAATAGTAAGGGAAGGTTAGCATAGATGAGAAGACGAATCAGTTTTCTGATGGTCTGGTCATGTGGAGTTGATGATAACTTGGTGAAGTGAGTATATAATTTGAAAATGCTGGGCATAAGAAGAATTTCAGGACTGATTTGGATGTATGGAGAATAGTTATTGGACTGGAAGCTTTAGTGTGTTGGAAGCAACGATTTAATGTAAGCGTTTGAAAATATCTTAAAGGAAACTCGAAACTCCTCTTGGGTGTTATGTTTCATTAGCTGTGGTGCAGGCCAAGGTTTTGAAACATTGTTATATGGTCACAACAGGCAGAAGGCAGCTAAATATGACTTCTGAGATAGCTCAGTAGTCACAAATAGTAGTACAGATGCTCTTCTCACGCAAGCACAATATGACTGGAAGGGAATGATGTTCAACGATTCCAACTATCAGAATATTATGTTTACATATACGTTTGTTTACTTAAGATACTAATATATATATATATATATATATATATATATATATATATATATATATATATATATTTATATATATATATATGTATACATATATACACTATATATACTATATATATATATATATATATATATATATATATATATGTGTGTGTGTGTGTGTGTGTGTGTATGCATATAAAATATCTCATTGCTTTTAAATAATATTTATCCTTCTCATTTGATTTTGTTTGGCATAAGGAATAAGTAATGCTGCAGAGAAACAGAATACCCTACCCTTAACCGCTCTTACACACACACACACACACACACACACACACAGACAGAGAGAGAGAGAGAGAGAGAGAGAGAGAGAGAGAGAGAGTAATCACGAAGAGTGGTGAATGAAAGACACATCCTTTATGTATGGAGAAAGTTGAAAATTTCTCTAAAAAAGAAAAGATCCGGAGACCTGCGCGTAATCTCGGGAGGATGATTCAAAAGTTTCATCTTTGAGAAAGGACGTAATGAATCTTCATTTCAGAGTACTGGGGTAATGAAGATCTACACGATCTCTCTCTCTCTCTCTCTCTCTCTCTCTCTCTCTCTCTCTCTCTCTCTCTCATTAGGTGTACTTATAAAGACATTTACATATATATATATATATATATATATATATATATATATATATATATATATATATATATATATTTATATTTATACACATAGATATACATACATAAATATATATATATATATATATATATATATATATATATATATATATATATATATATATATTTTATACACACATATATACATATATATATATACGTGTGTGTGTGCGAGTGTTCATTTCCAAAAACACATGTGCAAATTTATAAAGGACCACACAGTCAAAACACGAAAACCTTCATTACCATGGCTTGGTTATGTTAGAACAATCTGAAACGACTACAGGGTTCTCCTACCTATTCTAATGACGTCAGATCCTTCAGCCAGACGCAGCAGCGCTGCCATCGTCGTCAGTAGAATGAGAACAGAAATGGTCTTCGGACGGTAAATGAATGGGAGAAGCGGAGGGAATGGAGGCGCCGCCCCTGAAGCGCTTCCACTCCACGGAATGAGAGGCTTGACGCACTGGGGCCAGGAGGTGGTATATTGCTGTTTCCCACCGCACTGTCTATTCCTTGGGGGCCTCCCGTCCACGTTCGAGGGCTCCCCACGCACTGTCACGGCTTCCCCAGAGGGTTTGGGACTTGTCCTCTGAGAGTCTTCCAGGGACATTGCGTGTAGTTCAACTTTTGTCGCTTTTCTTGCGTTTGTCCTCTTTTTCAATAATGATAAGCTTTGGTCAGGCATTGTACTGTAGTCGAGTTTTTAGACATACGTAACCTCAGGTGTTTCAGACAATTTTCTTCTTGTCAGGGAAAGGTTCTTGATTTTTCTAACTGAAATCTCTTTAACTAGAACTTCATGTGATCTAATAGTTAGCTTTCTTATGTGCCTCTTCATTTCGAGAACTTTGATATGTGATTACTGTATGAAAGATGGATTAACAGTATAATCAGTTACACTCAGCTCAGTCACAAAGAGTGCACTAAAAGGAAATTAACTGAGAAACAACACAACTTATTTTAGAAGCACATGGTAGGTGTCCATTCCCCGTCTTGATACCTGCAAAAATAAAAGTTCATTATTATTATCCTGGATAGAAAGCACGCATAATTAGTGAAGAAAAAATACATGCAGAATCAAGATGCGTCCACAATTCAGTAAACCATGTCATAAAACACCCGTCGGTGATTTATATGCACACATCACAAACAGGTTGAATAAAAGTTTGTAGTCCTCACCAGTGCTTCATACGATTCCCAACATTAGTCAAAGATTCCCTCTCCAAATCGTAAATTTGTGTTCAACCTATTTGCTGTGTTAGTGCGGACTTTTGTTTACATATCGTAAACAAAAATGGACTCAGCCTAAGGGATCATTTAATGTAAAATTAAAGACTAATAATTAAAGAACAAGGCACTGAATAAAAGTTTTGATTATCAGCCTAATTGTAGAACTGAAGTAGTAGCTCTCTAAGAAAAAAAGAAAAACTGAAATCCATTGTTTTAGCAGGAAATCGTAAAAGCTTGTAAGCTTTCGTATATAAATGCGAAAGGTAGTAATCTTTTATAATCTTTGTAATCCTTTATAAGCTTGATAATCCATTATAAGCTATAAAATCCTTTATAATCTTTGTAATCCTATTATCAACCGTTTTAGTTCTCGATAACAAAACCTTCACCTTTTCCTGAAACATTCCAAAGTGCCAGCTGACTTACGAAACGCAAACAAAAAAGACTCGGATTTCTTCCCGGGAGAGACAACAGGACCAACAGCCCTTTGTGTGTCGTGTCACTATGAATTTGGGGAACGCTATTACACAAGGTCTGTTACAGTCTTGGGAAGCGTAGATGTTACGACAGATGTAGGCGTTGATAAACCAATCCCATTTGTTATTGTCTTTGTTGTTTCAGTTTAAACAGTCTCTTGCTCCTGGGCGTCCCGTAAACACGAATCCCATTGAGTGCTTTGGTGTTCACTGAATACCGTTTTCTAGTTGAACCGCAGCTGCGTATTGTATGCTGTTTTCTAGTTGGAATGTAGCTGTGTATTGTGTACTGTTTTCTAGTTGGACTACAGCTGTGTATTGTATACTGTTTTCTAGTAGGACTACAGCTGTGTATTGTATACTGTTTTCTAGTTGAACTGCAGCTGTCTGTTGTATACTGTTTTTTAGTTGAATTGCAACTGTGTAATGAATACTGTTTTTCTAGTTGAACTAAACCTTGTACGTGTATGAAAACGAACACTACCGTATTAGTTATATGCTGCTGCTCCTTTGTTGCAGGTTATTAAAATTTAATTCGCCTTTCAGAAATGTCATTAAATTTCTCCATATGCGTACATCAATAAGTTTCATTCTTAGTACTAGTATGAATAGAAAACGTCTAGAGTAATTTTGAAAACAAAAGAAGCATTAGCTATCATGGAAGAATATAATACTGTCTTGCTGACATATATAACCTCTCAAAATCAATGAGTATGCCTTTAACTGTAGGGCATCTAGGACTACCTGCTACTATTCATACCCTCCTTTCTTAATATTAAATCCTTTAATGGAAAATAGATCCAGTTTTAATTAAACTCTGATTCTTGAAAAGAGGTAGAATCTCTCTCTCTCTCTCTCTCTCTCTCTCTCTCTCTCTCTGTTCAGTGATTCCATTGTTTTCAAATTTGCCCCCATAATTGCCCATCAGTATTCAAAATTAGACGAGGAATCTATTCATATTGTCTTTCATCCGGTTATCATGCGAAAGAATCCAATCACTTTTCGCAGCCCCTCATTCCATCATCATTCAGAAACTCCCTTTTATCACGGAATATAAAGAATAGTGCGCATATTTTGTCGAGAAATGAAACCCTTCCGAAAGAACCGATCACTCTTTATCGCCCGCTGCCGGAAATTAGTCTCCTATGGAACGCATTCCATTAAACGCATTAAACCAGGCTGGAAAAATATGGCTCTTGATAAAATTACCCCCGAATCTTCCCTCCTGGCTCCGTTGTTACATTAATCTAATACCCCCTGGCAAATACAAACATTGATTATTCGACTGCTGAACGGCAAATAGCTTTTCGCTTGCACTGCTCCTAATGGCTCCCTAGACCGGCCATTTCTCAGGAGGGCTGGAAGAACACAAAATGGCTTTTCGGAATCTATCACTTACAGGGATGTTGATATGGTAAAGCAGAGTGCTCTTAATTGAGAGAGAGAGAGAGAGAGAGAGAGAGAGAGAGAGAGAGAGAGAGAGAGAGAGAGAGAGAGAGAAATTCATATTTTCCACAGCAGGTAACTTGCAAGAGGAACGCAGGCAAAAACGGCAGTCTGAGAGTGGAACTAAATAAATTCAGTTACGCGAAACTTAATTGGATTTATTTAGTTCCAGAGACTGTAAGGTGGGGAGAATTTCGCCTTAGCAACAATAGTCATATTAGGTATTTTAAATATTACGAGATACACTTGTTATAAATTTCTATAATGCATTTTAATTATTACTACAAGATTTCTATTCTCCATTACATTCATAAATACCTCAAACATTTCATCTGCAATCTGTAGCTATCGTTCTGAGAAACAGTTTTGTCAATTTTTTGTAGCTGCAAACACCATAATCTTTCACATAAAAGCAGTATGAAGAAACATTCGTCATCATCCTGTTATTACAAACAGTATTTTATTTTTTCCCCCCTTCGGCACGGTTGTTCCAAATTACAACTTTTGTGAAGACTAGTAATTTCCCAGATTTCTGGAAATAATGTGTGACTGTTTTAATGTCATTCATGCCTACTTTTCCAAATGTTTTTCATTCCAAATAACCGATTCTTATGATATCATATAGAACTATATATATAGAAGTATATTATCCATTTTTACATTGCCATATTTTCCAAATCCTTTTCATTCTAAGCAACCAATTCTGGTGATATTAGAAATATATTATCCATTATTACATTACCATATTTTCCAAATGCTTTTCATTCTAAATAACCAATTCTTATGATATTAGAAGCATTTTACCTCTTAAATTACTGCCATACGTGAATTTACTCCAGTGATAATATTCTTGATGCGCACCATTGCCTTCACATACTTGAAACAATTTGCAAATTACTAACACCTCCCTCCAAGAGAATCTTGCTATTTTAATCAAATGTAATTCAGTCTGCGACTGCTCATTTTTCCATTTGATAATCGTCTCATCATTTAATTGCTTCCCTGAATGACAGATTCATAAGGCTGTCTAATAAACATTGGAGTTGATGGAATATTATGGAAGTGTGTCAGAGAACTGAATATTAGATGTATGAACACAGCCTTGCAAGAATTTCGTAGCACACTTAGAAACTTTCATAAATATATTTTCATAAAAGATAAGTAAAGTACTGCAGTAGCTTCACCTGAAACACACAGTAGGATTTTAATAAGTTTTGTGAGGCCGTGGTCATTTCTGTGACCTTTCTAGGCAAGAAATGCTGCATAATTAATTACTTTTCGCCAACGACTAAGATTTTTTATAATTCAACTAGGTATGTTTTATTCAAGTTGAAAAAAAATATAAACACTGAAATGTCCATAGAAGTAATTTCGTTTATTGCTGATGGCACTGTTTATACTATTTGCATACGGGAACACCTCAATGGTCCATCAACTTTAAGCACATTCTCTCCTGTTACCTTAATGCACCTGCATATTTTTTCACATGCAGTTTTGCCGTATGCTTTTTGCCGTAGACAAAGTGATTTTGTTTTTGCTAATTTTGTAAAACATCTAATCCATGTTTTTCCTGGAATTCTACTTATTTAGGTCTTTATCAATTCTGTCTTATACAAGCGCTTTTATCATTCTTTAGGGCTTCAAAATTAGCTTTTTTCCAAACACTAATTTTTTAGATAATTTAATTCTTTTGTATGATTCTTTCACTTAACACACATACAAGAATCCATTTAAAGCTGTTGCGAATTTCTTCAACCTATCCATACGACCCCGAATTATTTTTAAACTTCAGGGGTTCTGGTGTTTTTTTTTTTATATCAGAGGCATTATAAGACGCATTATATGTTTGCCTTAAGGTTAGTTGGTTAACAATAGCCTTTTAAATTCCTTCCATTTCAGCCACGATTTCAAGTAAAACCAATCTTAACGCTACTCAGCATCCTCCCTAAATGCTCGACGTCATATATGTATACATTTAGGTCTGAGAGAGAGAGAGAGAGAGAGAGAGAGAGAGAGAGAGAGAGAGAGAGAGAGAGAGAGAGAGAGAGAGAGAGAGAGTTTTTGGGGTATAAATGTATGGGATATCATGCAAACTTCATGAAGACCATCAGTTTTTACACGATTTATCATTTGCATGTAAGGATATCAAAAATTCTTGGTCTTTTGCAAATGCCTCTCTAGATTTCATTGTTCTTTTTATTTCACTTGAACATATATATATATATATATATATATATATATATATATATATATATATATATGTAATATATGTATGTATGTATGTATATAAATATATATACATGCATACATATACATATATATATATATATATATATATATATATATATATATATATATATATATATATATATATATATATATATATATATATATATATATATATGTAATATGTATGTATGTATATATATATATGTATATACATATATTACATACATACATACACACATGGAATATAAAAGTACTGCGTCATACTTCTCAGACCTGTTAAGAAAGATCCACAATGAAATCCATGCTAATAAAACTTCAAGTGTGTGGGTTTTTGTTGTTTGTTATTTTTAATACACTTGAAGTTTTATACCATGGATTTCATTGTGGATCTTACTTCATATGCAACAGTATGTAAATATATATATATATATATATATATATATATATATATATATATATATATATATATATATATATATATATATATATATATATATATATATATATATATATATATATGTAACACCGTAAATGTCCTGCCACATTCGTAATTAAACTGCTGAATCTAGTATGAACTTCCACGTAATTAGAAGCCACGTAATTAGTCGCTTCTTTCTCCAAAATGAAAGTTTTCTCATCTGTCATTCTTATTCTTCTCCTCCTTGCATTCCAAATAGAAAAAAAGATATGAGAATCACTGCACTGAATTCATCCAGAGTCAGTCGAGAATTCTCATCTCATTTCCTTCTTTATGATCGGGATTCTATGATTCAGGATTCTATGATTCTTTCATCCGGAGGAATCAGTCAGTCTCCGAGTCGCGGTTTGCATAATTAGTCCTCACGAAGTTTTAATGTAATTTTGCAACGAAGTTTTATCATGCATAACGAGGGGCTGGGGAAGCCATCTGCGGTTTGAGGGATAGGATATTTAATTTGTTATATTCTTTTGGATGGAATATTTTTCATGACTTTGCAAGAGCTAGTTCTCTCTCTCTCTCTCTCTCTCTCTCTCTCTCTCTCTCTCTCTCTCTCTCTCTCTCTCTCTCTCTCTCTCTCTCTCTCAATATATAATATTTTAAATATATATATATATTATATATAGATATATATACATATATATTTATATATAAATATGTATATTACATATACATATACATATCTCTGTCTATCTATCTATCTATCTATATATGCTTGGTTTTAACTCACGAAAAAGGTAAAAATATGACGAATATACGAACAAAGTTACAGCCACGAAAGATAAGTGAAAAAATGAGAAGTTATTGTTTCACTTTTCCTTTGCGGCTGTAACTTTGTTCATATATATATATATATATATATATATATATATATATATATATATATATATATATATATATATATATGTATAA
>NC_089750.1:60059706-60104706 GCF_040412425.1 Macrobrachium rosenbergii
AGGTTGATGACCTAAAAAAGTGAAAACGTACTGATTCTGAATAAAGTTCGTCGTTTCATATCAGTGGTATTAATTGACTACTGTTTTGAGGCAGGCAATCTTTGTGATTTCAATCTTTTTCATAACCTGATCGAATTACAATTCAGTGAATGGCTCAGTCGCTGCCAGATTTAATAAGTTTATTTATATATCGGTCAGTATTTTACTTGTGCTCACAGAATTGATCAAAACGCACTTTCTCTGTAAATTTACATGCTGATTAGGTTTGCTCAAATTCCGTGAACATTCACTTAGTGAATATAACATGATAGAACATTATAATGAATATGTGTAAGCGGTCTCATCTGACTCCAGAGAGAGAGAGAGAGAGAGAGAGAGAGAGAGAGAGAGAGAGAGAGAGAGAGAGAGAATATGCTAAGCAGCGCATAATGATCTCCTAATGAACCGCAATTTCGGAATGTCAGTTCAGTTGCTTAGTCGTCTCTGTCCAGCGAATTTTAGCTTGGTGGCCAATCCAGGCCTTGTTTCAAGGCCATGCTTTTATTAATAACAAAAAAAAAAAAGGTTTAGAACGAATTCCACAAAAGCACAAAAAGCGACTTTTCGAAGTTTGAAAAAATTCACGTCTGTCTTTTTAGTTATTGTTAGAATGTCCATGGTTCAGTTATTATTATTATTATTATTATTATTATTATTATTATTATTATTATTATTATTATTATTATTATTATTATTATTTTAGGGGAGAGTGCAGTGAACGAAATGTTAGAGTAGTTGAAGAGCAAGAAGACCTTGAACTACTTTACATTCTCATTGTCTCATTATCCTTGGTAATGCTGTAGCAACAAATATTCCTTAACCCAAAGGGAATGTACTCTTTTCATTCATTGGCTATTGGTCAGTATTCAAGATTGTGACACTCAGCTGTGACGTCAAGCATAGGTAACTGAGTATCCCATTCAAAGTATCATTTGCTTTGTAAGGAAATTTTGGAAAATAAATTTTTTTTCACTACTGTAATTATCAGAGCAGAACAGAGGAGGTAGGACAAAATAATCTATAAGTCGAATACTGACAACCTGATTTGTATTTAGAGCGGTTGCATTCAATGGGTATCAATCCTCGCGGATACTTTTACCTGCAGGAACTAGTAGTTGAGTCTAAGGAGCCCTCGCCTCGATAAATTATGCAACCGGGCTAATGGATAACCCTAGATTAAAAGTTACGTGCATCCAATTTGGCTTTTTGAAAACTTCAGCTGACGTATATCAACAGTCTTTACCTAGAAGAAGCATGTGAGGTTTATGTAACCTTGAGGTAAGGTTCTGTCAAGTGAAATTGAGGTTTAACATCTCTTGGAAAAATAACGAGTCCTTAGTTATCTTGTGCAAATATCTATGTATTCTTTATATTCTGCTGAATTAGGGTAGAATTCTTATAAGCAGATAAAATAAATTATACAATGTTAATATTTCAGTTAATGCTACTGTTGATAATAAGTATAACATCAGTAGTTTTGATCTGCTTGCTATTCATAAGTTTGTTCTGTGTACTGTTTGTGTTAGGTACAAGCATGTTTTATATACACAGTTTTCTCATTCAGCAGGCACGTTATTCTCATTAATATGAAAATGACATTTAATTCTTCTACAAAATCATTGCTGTTTTGTAAACGATAACATCAGAATTATACATTTTAGCCTTCATTTTTAATGAATTTAAGTTTTCACCTTGGTATATAAAGGCCACAATAGGCGTCTTTGTGATATACAGTATTTCTTTTTAACACCAAAGATTTTAATGGTTTCTCTTGAGCAACCCGAGACCCTTAAGGCGTTTACACTCGAGCACCTCGACTGGCATCATTTGGCACCGCACCATCAAATTATTCACCAAGTTAACAGGTTTATTCTTTCTTTCTTGTTTGGCCATGCCACCATAAGCGCAGACGACCAAAGCGCCACTCGCCTTGCATTGATTGTGCAGAATCTCTCAGCGAAATGCTAAAAAATAACCTAGAAAGTGTGTTTGCGTTGGGGATCGCCTGAAGAGGGTCATTTGAGGCATTTCTGCTGATCCTTGGTAATGTTGCCCCCCACTGGATTCAGAATCTTCTCGAACTATGCGGACACTATCGAGGTGGAGGGAGCCTGGCGAATAAAATCTTGAGGGAGGGTCGGGGGAGGAGGAAGAGGAGGTTCGTCTTCTCAATTATGTTTATTTTTCAGGGCGATAAGCTTTTCTTGAGTGGGCATCTAAGTGCTCCTAGACCCTAAGCAAAGCTCGGTGTGGGTTATTTTTTTTATCTACATAATAAAGATTACCAGCTTATTTAGTGCTTATTAATAGCAATAAAACTTATTCTTCCCCAAGTAAAGTTTGAGCATTCACGCTTTTTAAATCGCTGTCTCTGCGAATATACAGTTCCCAGCATTATTGGATTCTTTAAGTTAAGAGGATCCATTTGCGCTCATGAAAATCTTCTTATCCTGCTGTATTAAGAAGAAAAGCAGCTGCGGAAAAGTGTAAGAATTGTGACAGGGTATTTTTATATTTTTCATGGTCATTTTATTATATATATATATATATATATATATATATATATATATATATATATATATATATATATATATATATATATATATATAATATACAATATATATATATAGATAGATAGGTATAATATCTGTTTTCTGTTTGAAATTTTTGACGTGGATGAACACAACGTTGCCCTGAGGCTTACCCGTACCCATAAATCATTTGATCATTGTCTCTGTTCCCATGAAGCTAACTACCAGCTTTCTGGAATTAAATCATCATAATTCAAGATAGAGGCGAAGTAGGCAGCATTGTTATTTTATTTTTATTTTTCTGATTAACTGATTAACGCTTACTCAAATAGAATTCACATATAAGGTATTGGGCTGAAGATGTACTCGGGCAGAGTAAGCTGTTCAGAATTTAGATTGAGTTCAATGTTTATCACAGTATTTTCCAAAATATTTTTTTTATACTTGTCATTGTGTTTAACACCATTTTTTGCAAAGCCAGGTGAATATTTCAGTCATTTACTAATACCTAACCAACAAGCCACTTCCTATTTATCGTAGTCTTTAACATTCAAGATTTTTTTTATAATACAAAATAATCATTTTCATATCCTCCTCCCACAGGGAACTCATTTTTATAATTATTCTTAGAAGTAACGAGAAATTTCCATTTTCTGTCCACCTTCTAGCAAGAAACAACGGCCATACGAAAGACAGAGCAAATTTTGCTGACTGGATTGGAGCTAAAACACACAAACACACACACACACACACACACACACACACACACACACACACGGGATGATTTCCCCAACCCTCTTTTTGCATGATAGAGCACCAATGCAAAATTAGATTAAAAGTTCGAGAAGAGTAATTATGCAAACCTCGACTCGGTGATTTGATTCCATAGAAACGTGACTCACTGAGACGAAGGTATCGTGGAATCATGATTCCATAAATTGAATGGATCATAGAATAATGGCAAGGTGGCGGAATACCGTAGGGATTCTCGACTGGTTTTAATTGGAGTTCAATTTCATGATTCTCCAGTTTCCTTTTCGATATTCGCATAGGAATGACAATAGTGGCTGATGGAAGGCATTTACACGAAATACACTATCAGCTACAGCTGTCACTGTTGTTGTCATATAACCCGAGTGTTATTATTATCATTATTATTATTATTATTATTATTATTATTATTATTATTATTATTATTATTATTATTATTATTATTATTGCATTACTCCTTGTTATTACAGTAAATGTTGCTATCGTCTGTTTTGTTTCCATTTTAACACTGCTAGTTCAGCTGCCACTGCTATTTCTAACACTACTACTGTTATTACGAGAGTAGTCATAATTTTCTCTGTATCCAATATTTCCATTTAAATTTTAGTTGCTACTGGAAAATACAAAAGGTGTCATTATAAATTAAACTGTGATCGGTAATTAGCAGTGAATTATTGGTAAACTTCTGTAATCAAGAAAAACGTCTTTTAATATTCCCGAAATCCAAGTTTTTAAAGACTAAAATCCATAATTAATGTAGACACACACACACACACATATATATATGTGTGTGTGTGTGTGTGTGTGTGTGTGTGTGTGTATATATGGGACAAGAACATTTTATCTCACACCACATTTTCCCAAAATAATAAGATGTTTGAAATTCACTCATTTATTTTTTACAAATGCTGAAGAAGACCAGCGGACATTTGAATAGAATAATAGACAATTTCCCAGTCAAACAACATAATAACAGTTTACACTTAAATAAATACAAAAAGCAAGCGTGATCGTTCTGCAGCCTGGTTGCAAAGATAAAAATATTCATTAGAAACATTAATTGGAATATAAAAAAGCTAATACAAGTAACTGAATTAGAGAATGCATAGCATTTTAGCACCAGGGCAAGAAATGAGTCAGCTTTATAGATGTTCTTCGAAAAGAATGTAAACTTACCTTCAGACAAACACAACACTTTTCTTTGTAGATAACTAAATGTGCATGATCTCATTTTTCATTTCTAACATTTATGTAATTTGTGTCTGGCATAATTACAATTTTCCTCTTTTCAAACAGAAATATCTCTGCTCCTCTATCTGATAGAAATAAAATATATTAAAAAGATATCACTTCAATAAAGCACTTTCACTACACATTACGATTCAGTAAAAAAATACGATGGCTTATATACATAAACATTATTGCACACAATTAAAGAGAGAGAGAGAGAGAGAGAGAGAGAGAGAGAGAGAGAGAGAGAGAGAGAGAGAGAAACGGATTCGAAGGAGGGGAAGCGTGTCAGGTAGAGAGAGCGAGTACATTGCGCGTCGTATCCTCACGACTGCTGTCGAGGTTCTGGCAAGCGAACTCAACCGTAAGTCTACGGGCGGTGGCTGCCAGCATTCACCTTCCAACTTGCTATTGGAGATGAAGTTGTTTACCGTATCTCAAGCGCTCTCGCTTCCTTATCAGGCACTTGCACTTCCATCCGCATATTTTTTTTTTTTATAACACATACATCGTTTCAAGGTTACATAAACTGTTACGTGAAAGACTTTGGTTTTGCATCTCGGTCTGAGGTTACAATTTTATTTCCTTAAGACTTGTATATTTTAGTTTCAATCGTTATTAGAGGCAATATTTTATATTAGCACCATTGGCTTTTGATTTTATGTTTTCAATAGTTTGTCAGTTGATATTACAGAAACCTTTTATATTCATATTTTGTAGAAAAATCTGTAAAAATGTTATGTAGAAAATGTGTCAACGAGTTATTTCAGATGGAGACTTATGAGTTGATGATACATGCGCTAGCGTAATTTTGTACCACTGATGTACAGTCATTATGAAACAGATAGTCTCCGGATATCTAATAAAATCGTCAAAAATGACATGTAGGAGTTTTGCTTTACGGAACACCATTTTTTTACTGCTAATGTGTGATATTCTCAAGAGTAATAATGACAGCATGTTCAATAGGCTTTTATGTTGTCTAAGGCTCATAACAGTTGTTTTTTATTATCGTTTTCCCCTTGAAAAAAATATTTGAATTGCTCGAATTTCCTTTGGTTCCTAACATCGACTTTGAGGTAGAAAATGTAATCAGATTTTTACCTTATACTTCGATCGTTGATGTATATGATTGAGGCAATATAGTTTTGCCCATACCACCGATACGCATAGAGAATATTTTATTTTATTCATAATTCTGGATTCTAACTTCAGACCCCGATCATATCACAGCTTCCTTATTATCGGAATGTGTGAAGAATCGCACATCAGCTGTTATCCTGTTAACAAGCTGACCGTAAAAATGTCAAGCGCGTTCAGAAGACATTTGCCACTACTACATTCCGCTACATAAGTCTTTTTCTTGTTCTTGTTAAATTAGATTAAGTTGGCCGTATGCCAGCACAGGTTCTTGTTCCTGAAGCAGCCCGTAGGAAGCTTCCACCATGAATAATACATAGAATACATTTACGAAAGATCATTATTACAATATCAGAGTTAAAATCGCTTTATATGTAATTTTAGTTTTCTGTAAAAGAAAACTGTCGAGATGGCTTTGTCTGTCCGTCCGCACTTTTTCTGTCCGCCCTCAAATCTTAAAAACTACTAAGGCTGGAGGGCTGCAAATTGGTATGTTGATCATCCACCCTCCAATCATCAAACATACCAAATTCCAGCCCTCCAGCCTCAGTAGTTTTTATTTTATTTAAGGTTAAAGTTAGCCGCGATCGTAATCCTGGCACCGCTATAGGTACCAGCAACACAGGCCACCACCGGAGCGTGGGTGAGGCTATCACCGGACCGTGGCTGAGTTTCATGGGCCGTGGCTTAGGTCACCACCTGACCGTGGCTTAGTGTCATGGGCCGTGGCTGAAAGTTTCATACAGCATTGACTGTACAGAAAACTCGCTTGCGGGCATTTTTAACTTGTTTAAAATGGTCTACAATTTCCTATTGATATAATCAGAAAATGCCTCTTTCGTCTTTGCACCCGCTCATGAAAATCAAAATTTTATAAAGGGACGCTCGGCAGAAGTCAAAATCTAGCTAAAAAAAGAAAATTGCATTTCGAGAAGACCAGCGAATTGTAAAGGGTTTCAGGTATATATTGTAAAATTATCTTTTGTAAATATTTCACGTTTAAAGCTTCTGTTAAGCTAATTAAAATCTGGTCTTTGTTTAAATCAACAAAAATTGTCAAGTAAAACCTTAGTTTTCATAGCCAAACGTTATAGTTTGAGGTAAACATTTTATTTTTCTCTTGTCATTTGTTCAATAAAAGTAAAAAAAAAAGTCACGAATTTTTAAAACTCGCAGAAGTCAGGGCAAAAGATGAAAGCAGGGAATATATAGAGAATTTGGAATTTTTCCCCGGTAATTCCCTCCTCTAACAAGATTTTCCACCGGACCACCAAAAATTCTTCATCCTTCTCTCTTCTTGATTTCCCAATTTCGAGGATTTCCTGTGTGTGATTTTGAGTGTCACTCATTTTTTCCTTTTATTAATGAATGGATTCCTCGTTGAATTTCCAGCCTATTTTCTAAAGCGACACGTGGCGTTTTATTCTATTTTTGTACGTGATGTATAGCTTTGTAATCAGCGATACAGGTTTTTTAATATGATATATCCAATGATATATAGTGGTTTCATTTAGTTTCTTGTGTGATTTATAATATTTTAATGTTTTTTTTTATGAAAGGATGCATAACGTGTTGATTCTTTATTTAAGTGATACATAGGACGTCAGTCAGTTGATTAGCCTACCAGTATTAAATGTAGCATCTTAATTGCTCAGTATTTTGATCTTTATTTCAAGACATTCGGATTCATTTCTTAATTGATACATAGCATGTTAATCTACTTTCATAAGGGATTAACAGTATTAAACGTAGTATTAAGTCGCTTGATATGTAATGTTTAAAATGGTCTAAAATTTCCTATTTATACAGTCAGAAAATGCTTCTTTCACCTTTGCAACCCCTCAGGAAAATAAAAAGTTTTATAAAGGGGCGCTCGGCAAAAGTCAAAATCTAGCTAAAAAAGAAAATTATATTTCGAGAAGACCAGCGAATTGTAAAGAGTTTCAGGTATAGTAAAATTACCTTTTATAAGTATTTCACGTTTAAAGCTTCTGTTAAGCTAATTAAAATCTGGTTTTTGTTTAAATAAAAAAAATTGTCAAGTAAAACCTTAGTTTTCATAGCCTAACGTTATAGTTTGAGGTAAACATTTTATTTTTCTTTTGTTATTTGTTCAATAAAAATAAAGAAAAGACACGAGTTTTTAAAGCTCGCAGAAGGCAGGGCAAAAGATGAAAGCAGGAAATATATAGAGAATCTGGAATTTTTCCCTGGTAATTCCCTCCTCTAACAAGATTTTCCACCGGACCACCAAAAATTCTTCAGCCTTCTCTTTTCTTGATTTGCCAGTTTCGAGGATTTCCTGTGTGTGATTTTGAGTGTCACTCATTTTTACCTTCTGTTAATGAATGGATCCCTCGTTGAACCTCCAACCTGTTTTCTAAAGCGACACGTGGCCTTTATTCGATTTTCGTAGGTTATGTGTACCATTTTAATCAGCGATACTGGTGTAGTTTCTTGTATGATTTATATTTTAATGATTTTTATGAAAGGATGCGTAACGTGTTGATTCTTTATTTAAGTGATACATAGGACATCAGTCAGATGATTACCTGTATTAAATTTAGTATCTTAGTTGCTCAGTATTTTGACCTTTATTTTAAGTCATTCGGATTCATTTCATAACTGATACATAGTATGTCAATCTATTTTCATAAGTGATTAACAGTAACAAACGTAGTATCTTAAGTGCTCAGTATTTTTACTTTAATTATTTAAAGTCATTTGCAGTACTGTAATGTTTTAAGTGATACGCAGCATCCAAACCTAAAAAACTTAGTATCTTAAGTGCTCAGTATTTTTTACCTTTATTTTTAAAGAATTATACAGTATTTTTATTTTTTAAGTGATAAGCAGCATCCAGGCCAATTCTAAGTAGTACGTTCTATATTGTTCTATTAATCACCATGGAAAAGCACTTTTAAGACATTCAACCTTACTTCCTTATGATCATTTTTAACATACTTTTAAAAGTTAAAAAGTTAAAGTTGTTGGTTTCAGTCCTCACCCAGGCTGTTGCCTCTCGGGCGGACGTCAGCCGGGTAACCCCAACCCCCACCAGGTCGTCACTCATGGCAGTAACCATCCAGAAGACAGTCTCACTATCCGCTTCTTGACGGGGAGCGAACGCTGGTCCCCGAGATGACGAGGCCAACGCGTTACCAACTGTACTAACTAGCGTTACCAACTATACTGGCTAGACATATAGGTACACCATTTAACACGTACTTCATAAAACGTACACATCGTTTAAAAGCAGTACTCAAGCCGCACATCATTTAGACGTACTTTCTTAAGATAAACACGGTATTTTAACGGTCGTTCTTAGGGCATACACATCATTTTAACATTCTCTTTTAAGACAGACACACCATTTTCACATTCTTTCCTAAGAGATACCCATCATTTTAACATTCTTAAGACATACACATCATTTTTACATTCTTTCCTAAGACATACACATCATTTTCACATTCTTTCTTAAGATATACATATTTTAACATTCTCTCTTAAGACTTACACATCATTTTCACATTCTTTCCTAAGACATACCCATCATTGTAGCATTCTCTCTTAAGACATACACATCATTTTCACATTCTCTCCTAAGAGATACACATCATTTTAACATTCTTAAGACATACACATCATTTTTACATTCTTTCCTAAGACATACACATCATTTTCACATTCTTTCTTAAGACATACATATCATTTTAACATTCTTAAGACTTACACATCATTTTCACATTCTTTCCTAAGAGATACACATCATTTTAACATTCTGTCTTAAGACATACACATCATTTTCACATTCTTTCCTAAGAGATACACATCATTTTAACATTCTTAAGACATACACATCATTTTTACATTCTTTCCTAAGACATACACATCATTTTCACATTCTTTCTTATGACATACATATCATTTTAACATTCTCTCTTAAGACTTACACATCATTTTCCTATTCTTTCCTAAGAGATACACATCATTTTAACATTCTGTCTTAAGACATACACATCATTTTCAAATTCTTTCCTAAGACATACATATCATTTTAACATTCTCTCTTAAGACGTACACATCATTGTAACATACTTTCTTGAGACATACCATTTTGGTGTACTTTCTTAAGACATGCACATCATATTAACATTCTTTTTTGGGACACGTAATTTTAACATGTTTTCTTGAGAAATACACATCATTTCAACGCACTTTCTTAGTCATACGCATCATTTTAACGTACGTCTGCTTTATGGAATGATTCAGTTATAATCAGCATTTCAACCAGATTTCTAATCATACAAAGAACTCTACTCAGTAGGGGGCTAGTGCTGTCAGTGGACCTCATGCGGTGCAATTTAGGCATTACTTAAGGTTCTTCGCAGTGTGCCCTCGGCCGCTAGCTGCAACCCCTTTCGTTCCTTTTATTGTACCTCCTTTCATATTCTCTTTCTTCATCTTACTTTCCACCCTCTCCTAACACTTGAGTCATAGTGCAAACTGCGAGGTTTTCCTCTTGTTACACCTTTCAAACCTTTTACTGTCAATTTCCATTTCAGCGCTGAATGACCTCATAGGTCCCAGTGCTTGGCCTTTGGCCTAAATTCTGTACTCAATTCATGTTCAACAAAGAATTCTAAGCTATTTTATCTTTCAAACCTTTTACTGTTAATTTCCATTTCAGCGCTGGGTGACCTCATAGGTCCCAGTGCTTAGCCTTTGGCCTAAATTCTGTATTCAGCTCATGTTCAACAAAGAATTCTAAATTCTTTTACTTGGCATTTTACTTTTAAACTTGAGTGAGGTTTTCAGCATTCTTACTAAATGCTACATTGCATTTTAGCCTATTTTACTATTACTGGGCAGCAGTTAAACATAAATTACATTTCATTGTGTCAGACCACCTACTGACCTATTTAATTTGGATATACAACATTTTCGATCTCTTTTCTTAAATAGATACACATGATTTTGACATTTATTGTACAAATGCAAATTATGTTTAGACCCATTTACTTAAGACATACATGAAATTCATATTTAATCCTGCTACCTTAGGGAAATTTTATCGTTTCTAGGTGTTTTTAAAGAGATGTCTGTTAATTTGCCCCGTTTATTGAAACGGCATTGTTTCGTATTTGCTTAATCGGAACAGCATTTAAGAAGTCACCAGTATTCAGATTAAATAACGAAGTGTTACACAACAGTCGACGGTAATTTGGTACGCATTCTTTATATACCTGTCACAGTTTAGTAATGATGACAAAAAAAAAAAAGAGAAAATTTAAAAAAGCTTAATTAAATCTTGCTTCAAATCGATTTTAGGAAAGTTGAGCTTTAATTTGGAATCTCAGACATTCGTTTGAAAATGTTTAAGATTAAGATTTTCTGATCAGATATGAGAAATGTGGAAAAAGATTCTAGATTTCTCTTAATGAATGCCTTAGTTGCCTGTTACTCGACGGTTGAATAGTTCCCAATTATGAATGTTTCTTTGTTCTTTATAACATACGAGCTTGTTGGCGCGCGCTACGCGCGCTGGAACGCGGGGCTGCTGCCACCCCTTCCCTCCCTACCCCGCCCCCACCCGGGGCGGAGAAACATGTTTGCAGGAGGAGATTAGATGTCTCCCCTACCCTCCCGTTCCCATACCTGTTTGCAGGGGTGGGTGGCTTTGTCATGTCTTCCCTACTGTCACCCGGGGTAGGACAAACCAGATCCACTCGGATATTATTATCATTATTATATTATTATTATTATTATTATTATTATTATTATTATATATATATATATATATATATATATATATATATATATATATATATATATATATATATATATGCATATTATAAAAAGTTGTTTGTATTTCAGCTGTTTCAGGTGTATACAGTAAATGACGCACTTCACTTAACCTGATGGAAATGTGATGGAGAAATAAAAATTATAATGTTCTAGGTACATACGTCATTCTTTCAAGCGCTAAGGCTAAATTGCCTCCCCAGTTATAATAATGTAGAACAGTATTTCAGTGTCGGTAAATACAAAGGCTCTACTCTCCCGAGTTTCAGGCAAGTTTGTTCTTTCTGAAGGGATTTACTTATACTCAAATTTGTACATGAAATGGGTTCTTCCAATAATGAACTGCTAGAATTCAAACTCATTAATTTCGTGTATTTTTTCTTTTAGAATAATAATGGCAAGAGGTAAAGGTACAGATTAATGTTTGATTATGAAAACCATTCCCAATTAATTCCATTGTATTTTAGCCACTTTGAACATTCTCCCTTGGTTTTCCACTGACTTATTTCGTGCTGTGAAAAACTGAGAATATAATAGAAGTTAAAACTTGTTTTTTAATGGAATTAAACTGAAAACACAATCAGAATAAGATATAAATGTAACATACACATCAAGATTTGAAATAAAAAATAGAAACACTTAAAAAGAGTAGTGATTATTATGCTCTGAATACGTAATAAGCAGATATCACTTATCCAACTGAATCCTGTAATCATGAATCTGGGCTTATGCGATCCAACGGATGACAGATTAAGCTGAGTAACAGTTGTTATATTTAGATGCTTATCCACTAAAGTCTAATGAAACTCATACAGCGCAGATGACCAAAGTAGTAGATACGCCAGTTTTTAGCAATTTATATTCCAAGTAAAGCAGACAAAGTAACTGATGCAAGTAAATGACGATTGCAGAGATTGTGAGGACAACTTTGCATACTAATACCGCCTCTCTCTCTCTCTCTCTCTCTCTCTCTCTCTCTCTCTCTCTCTCTCTCTCTCTCTCTCTCTCTCTGCGGAGAAACTCTCCTCATCGTTCCCTGTCAAAATTCATCTTTTCTTTTGATAGGATAAGGCACAGAGCGATATTTTTCTGGGGAAGGACTTTACAAAATTCATCGCATTCAATTTAGTTCGTACGTGTCGTAACACGACGCTTTTTGCAACTCACGAAAAGGGAGGTCCTTTTACGTCTCACGAAAGGGGAGGGGTTCCTGTGTTGCTCCATTGCAGCTTAATTTCACCCCTCAAAGTAAGCTGTGACTTGGACAGAATTTCTTTTGATTTCGCCCATTCAAATGGACGTGTTGCTGTGCCCCCACCAATCGGCTCTCTCTCTCTCTCTCTCTCTCTCTCTCTCTCTCTCTCTCTCTCTCTCTCTCTGGCTTTCTACCTATATATAAACATATATATATATATATATATATATATATATATATATATATATATATATATATATATATATATATATATATATATATATATATATTCTCAGGTGCAATCACTTTGTCAAAAACGCCTCAGGAACACCTGGGTCTGTCAGACCCGTATATAATGAAGGGCTGTATATGCAAACGGTGTTTCATTTAATGAATTCCTTTAGTATCTACAGTTAGTAGGGGCTTATAACAACAATGTAATGCAGTAATTGGGGTGTAAATAAAAAAAATCTATATACTAGATTTATTCAAAGAAAATTATAATGAAAAAATTAATGATTTTTGGGCATTAGCCATACACAGCAATAAATCTGAATAAACCAAAAAATAATTGTCATACTTTGACTGAATGAGGCTCATCATAGTGGAAAGCTCAAATCCCACAAAACATACCCACAACCTGCAAGGGAGGAGCACAAATATTAGTGATTTTTTTTTTACTGATATTTTTTTTACGATTTTTGACAACGCGTAAAGGGTCATTCAGGCACTACTGGTATAGTACATCAGAGTCTTTATGAATCCTGTATGCATATTTCAGTGAAACTGAGACCTATCATAACCAAATTTTTGTCTTATATGAGACCTGTACAATGAATTTTTCTTACCTTGATTTACTCACAGTCTGTGTGCTCCAAACACACTGGCCTGTGGCGGCTGATGCACCTGTATTTTGTTTTTCTGTCCTTTTTGGCAGGACAGATGGAACACCTCTTTTTTGTTTCATCTGCAGGAGCAGTCCTTGTTGGCATGTTGAGGTCAGGAAAGACTGATGTGATGGTCGCTTGAATGTTTGGTTGTTGCCCTGGGAATTCAAGCCTTTCTTCAGCCCAGGGTTTGATCAACTCATGTGCCAGAGTGTTGAGGAAAGTGCGGCTGTCCATGGGCTTCTTACCACTTTTTACACGTTCCTCTTTGAAGATAACATATGAATTGATTCCTGCAGCATTTATATTTCCATAAAGCAGAAGAAGGGGCCATCGCTTCATCGTTCTGCTACATGATGAATAGGCGCACATCTGGTCAAATGTATCCACACCCCCTTTCATAGCATTGTAAGGCATGATGATCTCTGGCTTTCCGTTCTCTGTGATGACAGGCTAGTCATGCAAGGAAGACATCAACAAGACCAGCGTATTGGAACTTTTTGCCTTTTTTACGTAGGTGACCATAGACATTTTCTTGCCAAATAGAAATGCGCTTTGACCACTGGTGAACCTCTTCTTTTCAGTCATTTCTGGCGGTATCTGTGCCTTGTTCGCCGGTACTGTTCCTACATATGTCAGATTGTAGTTGTCGAGAAGGTCATTTACAAGTAAACCAATTGTTACTTGTGATATTTCTTTTGCTGTTGGCATACGGGGCTACAAGTTTTGTGGTGACATAATGTCCTAATGCCATACCATGTGGTGGTTGGGTATGCTTCCCCAGATATGACAATGCATTCAACATATATATAGTTGGTCTTTGCATCACAGACCATGATCAACTTTATGCCATATTTGGCCGGTTTATTGGCAATATAAATCCTGAAGGAACATCTTCCCCTAAACCCGAGCAACTGCTCATCAATTGTTATGTGCTCACCAGGGGAATAACGAGCTGCGCAGTTGCTGATCAATTTGTCCCAGATCTCTCTTATGGCGGCAAATTTATCTGTCCTTTTCCTTTCTTCTCGTGTCTGTATGTCGTCGAAACGTAAAGCTCGTAAAAGAAAGCAGAAGCGACGTTCGCCCATTGCAGCTCTATATGATTGTGGTCCAGTACTTTTGGAGAACATCTTTTGTTGGCACGTGATTGTCTTGCTTCATACCTGACATAATGAGGATCCCAATGAGTGCCATTATTTCATTATAGTAGGTCTTATCAACTGTTGGGGTTTTCTTGTTTTTGTACGATGCCCTCAGCCTCTCAGTGGATTCATTTGTCCATTTTACTATTATGTCAATAATGCTGTTATCAAACATTAGCTCAAAACAATGCCTAGGTGATGCTGCCAATGTCCCTTGCGGCAACACAGGGCCCTCTGTGATGGGTGGCATAATGTTACGTGAGGGGGCTCTGGTAACATTATGCAGTTGACCAGGCATGGCCATTTTTGCCACGTAATTGTTTCCTGCCAAATTGGACCATCAGGCTGGGGTCCTCTTTTTTTCCCTGGTGAAAGTGAAGCATTCTCTGGAGCACTTGCCATTCCAGGATCTGCAGTAGATGTGGACGGACCAGCACCTTAGGAGTGGATGGAGTGATATAGACGTTTCCTAGGTGACAACCTGATTGAAGGTCGTTTCCCCTTCTTTTCTGGAACATGCTGTTGTATTTCATCATCACTGTCACTTTCTGACAACTCATCTTGTGTAGGTACATATTCAACCATATTATCACTGTCATACTGTTTCAATTTCTAACGCGCCTTCGTCTTCACTAATCATAGATTTCCCATCAGAACTGTCACTGTCACTCTCTCTTGTAGACGCCATTGTTATTTAATCTTGTGTATTTATGTGTGTATTTATAATATTTATTTATTGATTGTGTAGCTGAAATTATTTATATTACCGGGGAAGAAAAACAAATATTAGCACTCATCTAATTCACATATTGTATAAAGACTTTTCATTTGTTTTCACTACTGTTCTTTTTATACATTTATTGTTTTTATGAGCATCGCGTCATTCTTTGCTGTATCCTTATTCCTTGTCCTTGTACAAAAATGTATCACCTGAAACACTTTTCACTGGTTGTCAATATTGGTTTTTTTTTATATATTCATTGTTTTTATCAGCATCACATCACCTGTAATAAAAAATAAAGCACGTTAGTAAGACAGGTAGTGACAATATGAATCATGTACACAATAATAATTGATATTCATGAGAAACAACAAAAATTTTTCCAGTTACTAATAATTGTAAACAACCATGAAACACCCTCACCATGGGTACACCTAGGTCTCGCAAACCCATTCACCACCCCTCTTCAGAAACACCTGGGTCTCACAGACCCGAATGCAACATTAGGGCCATATAACGAAGAAACAAAGAGTGATCTCAAAGTAACCCCCCTACACTTTACATGGGCGCATAAAGGTAGGGGAAGCTTTCAGGAAGGACAGGTGTTCCAGACATCTAGAAGTTATGAACCATAGCAAGATAAGGTACACCTGGGTCTGCCAGACCCCAGGTGTACCTGAGCAGGGATATAATATATATATATATATATATATATATATATATATATATATATATATATATATATATATATAAATAATATATATATATATATATATATATATATATATATATATATATATATATATATATATATATATATATATATATATATATATAGACAGACGAAGAAAATATTTGCATAATATGCAGATTTTCAGGTTTATATATATATATACCGAAAATTACGTTTTTCAGTTTACATGATGATTAAGGTGATGTAAAGTAATGTAGAATAAAAATGTATTATTCTAGATGTATTTCATTCGTTCATGTATCAAGGTTAGTTGTTTTCCTCAATCATGGTAATGCAAAATAGTATTTTTCTGTCGTTAAATACAAATGGCCAAATCAGAATTTCAGGTAAGCATGTTCTTTTTTGTACGAACTGAGTTCTTTTTAATACTGATTCAGTTGAATGTTGTGCATTTTTTCTGCAAGAACAGTAGGAAGAAGAGGCAATGGTCTAAAGATAAATGTTTGATTAAGAAGACTCCTCCATTAAATTCCCGTAGTTCATTCTAAGAAAAAGTACCAGTGTACTAGAAACTATTATCGATCCAATTACATTCAAAACTCATCCATAATGAGATGGTAACTTAACATAAACATGAAAAATAGTAATATTAAAAAGGAACACGCGAAACGAGTCCTGATAATTATGCTCTGAAACCATAGGAACAGATATCATTGATTCAGTTCGATCCTACAACTATTGATCTTAGCTTAATGATCCAACGAGTGACAGAATAAGCTGTGTGATAAATGTTATATTTAGACGCTTATGTAGTAACGCCTAGCGCATGTCTGGAAGCATTGATGACCAAAATAATTGTGACGCCAGTTTTTAGCTATTATTCCAAGTAAAGCGAGAAACAGAAGGTCGATAGAAGGAGTAAATATCGCTTGGAGGGGTTGTGAGGACGACTTTGACCACTGACTCACCCGCCTCTCTCTCTCTCTCTCTCTCTCTCTCTCTCTCTCTCTCTCTCTCTCTCTCTCTGTGTGTAGGGGGAATCTCTCCCTCATCGTTCTCTGTCAAAATTCATCTTTTCCTTTGATAGGATAAGGCACTGGGCGATAGTTTCCTGGGGTCGGACTTTACAAAACTCGTCGCGTCCAATTTAGTTCGTACTTGTCGCAACACAATCCCCTTTACAACTCACGAAAAGGGAGTTCCTTTTACGTCTTACGAAAATGGAGGGGTCCGTTGCTGTATCGCAGCTTAATTTCACCCATCAAAGGAAGCTGTGACACGTACAGAATTTCGTTTGATTTCGCCCATTCAAGTGGACGTGGGGCTGTGCCCCCTTTCTGTTTTTTCTTCCGATTGTTTGTTTGGTAGGCCAATCAGTGCTCTCTCTCTCTCTCTCTCTCTCTCTCTCTCTCTCTCTCTCTCTCTCTCTCCACGACTTTCTCTCCACCTTTCTCTATATATATATATATATTATATATATATATATATATATATATATATATATATATATATATATATATAAAATATATATATATTGCATATATATATAGAGATTTTTTATACAGAGATTTTTTCAGATTTTTAAATACACCGAAAATAATGTTTTTCAGTTTACATGATGATTGAAGTGATGTAAAATAATGTAGAATATAAATGTAATATTCTAGATGTATGTCATTCCTTCATGTATCAAAGTAAGTTGCTTTCCCCAATCGTGGTAATGTAAAATAGTATTTCTTTGGCGCTAAGTTTTTTTAATACTGATTCAGTTGAACATATTAATGTTGTGCATTTTTTCTGCAAGAACTTTAGTAAGAAGACCCAAAGGTCTAAAGATAAATATTTGATTAAGAAGACTCTATTTAATTCCCGTAGATCATTCCAAGCAACAGTGACAGGGCACTAGAAACTACCTATAAAATTACATTCAAAACATAACCATAATGAGATGGTAACTAAACATTAACATCGAAGTTAATAAAACAAACAAGTGAAAGATGCGCCGAAGCTTTTTCGGCGCAATCAAGTTTTCTGTGCAGCGTATAATGTCTGAAACTTTCAGCCATGACTTATGGAACTTAGCCGCGACACATGAAATTCAGCCAAGGTCCGGTGATGGCATCAGTGGCGGTCCATGAAACTCTTATCCGCGGCTATGAAACTCAGCCGCGGTCCGGTGGTGGCCTGTGTTGTTGGTACTGTAGCAGTGCCAGAAGTACGATTATGGGTAACTTTAACCTTTAATAAAAATAAAAATTACTGAGGCTAGAGGGCTGCAATGTTTGATGATTGGATGGTGGATGATCAACATACCAATTGGCAGCCCTCTAGCCTCAGTAGTTGAGATCCGAGGGCGAACAGAAAAAGTGCGGACGGACAGACAAAGTCGTCACAATAGTTTTCTTTTACAGAAAACTAAAAAAGAGACGCATAAAACGAGTCCTTGATAATTATGCTCTGAAACCATAAGAACAGACGTCATTATTTCAGTTCAATCTTACAACTATTGATCTTAGCTTAATGATCCAGCGAGTGACAAAATAAACTGTGATAATACTAAATTTAGATGCGTGTCTGTTGACGTTTAGCATATTTCTGGAAGAGGTGATGACCAAATCGTTGTGACGTCAGTTTTTAGCAGTTATTATTCCCACCAAAGCGAGAAATTGTGCCCTGATTGAAGAAGTAAATGTCACATTGGGAGGTTTTGAGAACAAATTTGAATATTAACATGCCTCTCTCTCTCTCTCTCTCTCTCTCTCTCTCTCTCTCTCTCTCTCTCTCTCTTGAGGGGAATCTCGCCCCCATCGTTCCCTGTCAAAATTCATCTTTTCCTTTGATAGGATAAGGCACGGAGCGATATTGTCAGGTGCCTGACTTGACAAAACTCGTCGCATCCAATTTAGTCCGTACTTGTCGCAACACAGCGCTTTTTGCAACGCACGAAAAGGGAGGTCCTTTTACGTCTCATGGAAAGGGAGGTCCTATTACATCTCACGAAAAGGGAGTTCCTATTACGTCTCACGGACAGGGAGGTCCTTTTACGTCTCACGGAAAGGGGGGTCCTTTTACGACTCACGGAAAGAGACTTCCTTTTACGTCTCACGGAAAGGGAGGTCCTTTTACGTCTCACGGAAAGGGAGTTCTTTTTTACGTCTCACGGAAAGGGAGTTCCTTTTACGTTTCACGAAAAGGGAGTTCCTTTTCCGTCTCACGAAAAGGGAGTTCCTTTTACGTCTCACGAAAAGGGAGTTCCTTTTACGTCTGACGGAAAGGGAGTTCCTTTTACGTCTCACGACAAGGGAGTTCCTTTTACGTCTCACGACAAGGGAGTTCCCATAACGTCTCACGGAAAAGGAGGTCCTTTTACGTCTCACGGAGAGGGAGGTCCTATGACATCTCACGAAAAGGGAGTTCCTTTTACGTCTCACGAAAAGAGGGTTCCTTTTACGTCTCACGAAAAGGAGGGTCCTTTTACGTCTCACGAAAAAGGAGTTCTTTTTACGTCTAACAAAAAGGGGGTTCCTTTTACGTCTCACGAAAAGGAGTTCCTTTTGCGTCTCACGAAAAGGGTTGGGGTTGTTTGTTACTGTACTGCAGCTTGATTTCATGCCTCAAAGGAAGCTGTGATTTGGACAGAATTTCGTTTGATTCCGTCCATTCAAGTGAACGTTGGCTATGCCCCCCTTAGTTTGCTTTCAGTTTGCTTGCTTTTGTTATCCCCAAAAGACAGACAGTTACTTAATTGGATTAGTTCGCCAGTCAGAACTATGTATTAATAATTGGATTATTTCTGTAACAAAGGAATTACATCCAACCCCTTTATTTCCCACCTAGTCCCAACAAAGAAAGAATGTGCTCTGATAGCGAAGGAAATTACTTGAACCATTAGTCAGTGTCGACACAGTCAATTTTCCCTGCTTCAACTCCAAAATATAACCAATGATGTCTGTACACTAGCAGATATCGTATGCAGTTTAGTAATGGTAAAGGCTATTTCTCTTCCAAACAATGGTGATCAGGATCCAAGTATCGCCTGAGTTTTCACTTACACTTGACCTTCCCTAATTCCTACTTAGTGCACGGGAATAGCTTATGCAGTTTTCACTAGGCAGTGATCATTAATCATATACTAGACTTCGCAAAAGAAATATGGTTATACCAGGTTCTCTTGTAAATGGTGGCTAAAGGGGGAAATGGAAAAAAATTAAGTACAGTGGAAGAGATACTAGCAATCAGCAGATACTTGTCAATTTCAGACTTACCGTTTATGTGGGTTGCTTGTGCAATGCAACGGACGATCGATCAAGACTCTTGAAAAAACATGTGTATTGTCGATTCACTAGTAAACAAAGACAGGAGGAGAACAAAGCACAAAGTTAGCCTGAGCACGATGCGTGCTCTTAGTCTCAAAGTCGATCTCTCTGCCGGCATTAGTCAGGTACTAAAAGACGTTACTTTTTTGAAAACACACATCCTACCTCCCGGCCCGCATTCTCTTAGCTTCGACAGAGACGCCTTCCTGTCTTTGTTAGAATGATATTCTTACTAAATAATGCAGAGAGGGTGCACAGCAGAATATATATATATATATATATATATATATATATATATATATATATATATATATATATATATATATATATATATATATATATATATATATATATATATATATATATATATATATATATATATATATATATATATATATATATATATATATATACTCAACGCTGAAGTTGGACCGTTTTTACTACGGAAATAGTCATACATTATGTAAACTAACCAAGCAACTAGAGTAATTGTATGAACATGCAGATGAAAACTAAAATATTGAAGACTTTTATTTGCTACCATACATAAGAGTAATGAAGACTATATTCGCACAGAGTTTGGTTTTTCACCTTTCATTCTGCTCAGGCTACTTCTATGACTTTCTAAAGAATTTGGGAGCATATTTCATTTTTTAGTATTGTTCATTATAAATACGGATTTTACTTTAGTTCTCTAAAGGTTTTTCCATAATGTGTCAATTCATTTCAGATTCATTCAGTATATTTTTAATACTTCATTGTTTAATTCCGTATGTATATGTCTCTTTCTGTTGTTTTGGAAAA
This sequence comes from Macrobrachium rosenbergii, assembly GCF_040412425.1. Lineage (NCBI taxonomy): Eukaryota > Metazoa > Arthropoda > Malacostraca > Decapoda > Palaemonidae > Macrobrachium > Macrobrachium rosenbergii. The sequence goes on from NC_089750.1 coordinate 60,080,988, forward strand.
TGTTGTGTACTTATGAATAAAACTGAGTGTGGAGGTAACGACATTATTGCTGTCAGGGCTCGCACACGCACAAACACATTATATATATATATATATACATATGTATACATTTATATATATACATACATTTATATATACGTGTATGTGTATACTATATATATATATTATACATACATATGCGTGTGTCTGTCTGTATGTATGCATGTATTTATTTTTATGTATACAGTACATATATATATATATATATATATATATATATATATATATATATATATATAAAATATAAATTGTATAGATATATATATAAAATCATAAATTGAGAGAGAGAGAGAGAGAGAGAGAGAGACAGACAGACAGACAGACAGACAGACGGCAGTAGATTCCCCAGGGGTTTACATCAGCCTTCCTTAAGTTCTATGGACCGAGAATGGCCGGAAAACCAAAGGCTCTCTAGGAAGCAATTCCCGGGCTTTGGAGAATCGCATTACTGGTAATTGGGAATTGGCCCCGAAGGCCACAAATTTGAATAGGTCCAAACTCTTTTGTCGTATAAATTATTTGAACCAGTAGGCCTAATTTTGGCAGATTTAGTTATGTTATATTATCTTAAGCCGTGGGATCGTAAATTTTTCTCTTGTGAATAAAAGTATATTAACTTTTTATCAGTTATGTCCTGACTTCGGATGTGTACTTTTATTTAGTTTTTACTAGTTTTAGAGTCACATAAAACTAGGTTTTCTATGATGGAGAGAGAGAGAGAGAGAGAGAGAGAGAGAGAGAGAGAGAGAGAGAGAGAGAAATGTACTGTCGTTACTAATTTAAATTATTATAAAACTATCCAATTCCATTTAATTTCTTACCTATATTGATGGTGGAAATTGAAGTTTTAGGTAGATTAAAAACATTTGGCTTTTTGCTTTGGAAGTATATTCAAGTGTGTTTTTGTGAAAGAAAAACGGCCCAGAAACCGAGAATTCCATGAGACAAAATTCCAATGCTGTTTTCAAAAAAAAAAAAAAAAAAAAAAAAAAAAAAAAAAAAAAAAGCGACATCGTCGCAGTGTTCACGAGCAACTACATTCAGCTTTGCCATAAAACTTTAGCTTCCCGTGTGCTGACTGGGAGAGGGAACTCCTTCAAGCGAAGTTTGTAGACAGAATGGAAGTATTTTCAGAGACAAGTATCGGCCTGGTCGCCTTCAATTTCCCGAACTCATCAAGTTAGATGCGAGTCCGATGGAACATCTAAACGACAAAAGTTTTTGTAGGCGTATCGATGGGATACTGAAATGTCCGTCATTTTGAGAACAGAGACGAACGTTTTTTCCCATAGAGTTGGTTAGGTATTTTTTACCAAGCGTTTATGGGCTTGAAATGACAACCCCTGTATAAAATATCAGTCAGTTTTGTTTTATTACTGTAGTAATTTCCGACAGAATTTAGCTAAATGTTAGAGTATTAAAGACTCGCACACAGCAAAATATGTAGACATCGTGTCTTTTATTATTTTAGTTTTCCTACGTGTATATCCTCCGTAGGGGAGTAGTGCCTTCAGTGCACGCCATGCGGTGTCCTGTAGGCATTACTTAAGGTTCTTTGCATGCAGCGTCCCTTTGGCCCTTAGCTGCAACCCCTTTCATTCATTTTACTGAACCTCCGTTCATATTTTCTTTCTTCAATCGTACTTTCCACCTCCTAACAATTGATTCATAGTGCAACTACGAGGTTTTCCTCTGTTACACCTTTCAAACCTTTTTACTGTCAGTTTCCTTTTCAGCGCTGAATGACCTCGTAGGTCCCAGCGGTTGTCATTGGCCTAAATTCTATATTCTATTATATTCCTACATGTATAATGGTAATATGTAATATTGCATTGCAAGTCTAGTGCTGAGTGTTCTGCGTTACCTAGTAAAGTGTTTCACTTTCTTTAAATAAATAACGTAGCCTAGATGTCAATAGAATTACGAACTGCTTTGGCCACAGGAACTCAATCGTATCATTTCATTTAGATGGCATCTGAGGCATAATAGACAGATTATGTGTTCCATTAACCTCATGTGCCATGAACATCTGATCCTCAAGGGCCAGGCATAATTGATTAACTTTGACGGAAAGGATTTTTATGCTGGAACAAATAATTTTCTTTCATTCCTCTGAGAGAGCGCCACATTCCATGCTACTTACTGTTTTCCCCTCATTTAAGAAATTAATTTAAAAATGCTCACTCGTTTTAATACTCTTTTCCGTAATGATGATTAATCAATAAATTTGTAAATGACCACCAATGAATGCTATTTATATTTGGTATATGAGCTCCCGCGACCATTACTTTACAGTTGCTACAGAACGCTGGAGTCTTATTAGGGGCAAGAGCTACAAGAAGCACAAAAGGCCAACAAGCTGATTGGCAGCTAATTATCGATTTGACCGAATTCTATTCAAAATTGCATAATAGATTAACTAAACGACTTAACAATAGCCGACTCGAAACGGTATGATTTATTCGAATTAAAATCAACATTTTACCAACAATCCATTTATAAGATGTCTTTATTTGCAGTGCTAGAGAATAAGATAGTATATGCGATTGCGCAATACATCAATGCTTGGACGCGTTCGTAGGGTTCAATACTCAAATACATGAATGTTTAGTTTTATAACTTAATATCATGCGACAGATGGACGTATTATAACCGGCATATAAATATCGAAAAAGCTTATTTATACCTCATGAAGTAAAAGTGTCTTTTAAATACGCAGTGCTTCCCCTCTATCTAAAGTCTCCCATAAATCACAAACCTCTCATTCTGACATATCGCTAGAGGCAGGGCTATCGCACCTCGTTGGCATTGGCCTCACTCATTTTTGCTCGTTTTTATAATTTTGTTTTCTTTATTTTATTTTGCTTCTTCTGGCCATGTCTAGATTGGATTGACTCTTTTTTCATAATTTTATTTTATTTATCTATTTTTATTTATTTATTTCTTTTTTATTTATTTATTTTTTTTTTTTTTTGCTTCTGGCCTTGTCTAGATTGGGTTAACTCTTGTTTTATTTCATTTTATTATTTTTTTGCCTTCATTTGGCCTTGTCTAGATTGGGTTGAATATTTTTTTATAATTTTATTTTTTTTCTGACATTGTCTGGATTGGGTTGTCTCTCTCTCTCTCTCTTTTTTTTTTATTTTACTACTATTATTTTTTTTCTTCTGGCCTTATCTAGATTGGGTCGACCTTTCCATTGCCTTCATTGCCCCGAAAGAAAAAAGTAAAAATGTTTACTAAATTACTTTCTTTCGCGCACTTTCGTTCAAATTGCCTTCGAGGCACATCCAATTTAAACAATAAGTAAATCTTCTTTTCTTCTTCTTTGAAATTTCGCCTAAGCTTTGTTGCCGGAGCAAGTGTAGTATCGATCCGCGAGTCTACCTGTAGCGTCCTGGCACTGTCATCAAAAGCCTAGGCTGACAGTCTCTAGCGAGGGCCACTGCTTTTGTTTCTGAGATTATGAAACTGTGAAAGCAGGGCTTGAGTGGATGGAACGGAAGCATTTTCCATAAAATTTCCTCCTTCATCGTTCAGTATATTCATTAATGTTAACGTTTTTTTTTCTTCTTGTCTTTCACATCCAATATATTAGATAAATAGGAGTTAGGCAGTTGTGGATCTTTCTTTTGAGGTTTGATTTTCGAACTGAGTCCGTGCCAAACAGGTCAAAACCACCTGCTAATGACTCCGTTTTTGGGGGTGTATTCACCAGCCCATTTTATATATACAAATATATATATATATATATATATATATATATATATATATATATATATATATATATATATATATATATATATATAATATATATATATATATATATATATATATATAAAATAGATAGATAGATAGATAACCCTATGATTTGTTTTTTTACTTGATTGGAGAGGTGAGAGGTTCGTCCCCCGTGTTACCTGTCTTCGGCAAATTTTTGCGGATGAGTTAATTACCTTCAAACCCTGCCCCACTGTTATTCAAGGGTTTATGCAGCAGTGACGCCTGACCATTCCTTGGTAGTCACTCAACCAGTACCTGACCACTCGGATCAGCTTAATTTCTCCTATTTAACGACCTACGGCATATCGAAGAGAAATATTGATTTTGATTTGGCAATTTTATTGTGTTCCATATTATGTACAAAATATTTACAACAGACCACAAATGGCTCGCCCCCTTAACAAGCTTGCGTCAGAAAGATATCTTTAACATAAATACCAAAAGTTATGACGCATTTGTAAAATCAGGATTCCTATTCTTCATTTTTGCAAACACATTAGAATCTAATAAATAGCCGAGAGTAATGAGAGCAGGAATATTCGATTTATCGTCTGAAACGGGCTGTTACCATACACTCCTTAACGTACTGGTATAACTTATGACCACATGGGTTAACATATAGTTTCTTGTGATACAATTTCTGTCATCTGCTAACTGCCTACTGAGTACTTGTACTCAGAGGTAAATCTACTTTAGCTGTTTTAAATATATAGAATATATTGGTTACACTTTTATCAGATACATATGTGATTGCAATGGCCACAATGCTTTCTTTATCTTTTCGACTTCTTCACAGTTTTTAGATATATATTCTTGTCACTACGAAGCCAAAGATGCAAATGAAGATTTGGATCTTAGACTTTGTAGTGACAAGCGTATCCAAAAAGTGTTAAGAAAGCGAGAAGTCAGAGCAGCATTGTGGCTATTACAATTACTACTCTGCCTAGTTTGGTACTTCCTTGCGTATAGGCCATAATTTAAATAGTTTGGTTCTGACCCGTTCGTTGCATCCACATAATTTCGAGCTGAATTACTTTTCCAAGTACACTTCATTGACATACTCCGTATAATGATGCCATTGCTCTTTTCCAGTTAAAGATTTGATACTTTCTGGTATTAGAAGGAAATCTGAATGAAATTTTTGTTGTAGACTGCCGTGCTTCGGGAGTTCATCTGATCTATATTTTACTGTTATGTTACAGTGGCATCGGGTTTCGAATAAAATTATCAAACCAGATGTGCTTTTTGAAGATAAAGTTTCCTAATTCTATCAGGCGATTTGATACTTTTGGTGACTTTGATGCATTTGTTTGCAGAGCAGATATGCTATCCGAGACAATAGTAATATCTTTATAGAGAGAGAGAGAGAGAGAGAGAGAGAGAGAGAGAGAGAGAGAGAGATATTAGTAATTTATTTTGAATGTAATAAAACTAAAACAAGAGGGCCGGTGTTAATCATAAATTATGCACGTAACTTTGCAATATGATGTGTCTGAAAGTTTTCGACGAAGTTTTGAGCCCCCTTTTAATGTGCTGGAATCTTCTTCATCTTCCTTTCATCTTTCCCACATCTAAGGAACTTTTCACTGAGTCACCATGAGATGAATATCCAAAAGTTTGGAGGACAGAAGTTTCCCACCACAATCACGAATAATATATTAGGCTTTGATAGTCCAGTGCTGTAGAGTTTGACGATATTCTTTTACTGCAGTTGCATGATGAAAATCGACTGTTCATTTTGATTTGATAAAAGTATTGAGTTTTTTTCCGCTATATAAACTCGGTAAGAATCATATCTTGAGTTCGTTATTAGTTACATTTCGTGACTGAAATGGACAATATCCATTTCCTCCAACTATAAAGCATGAATCGTTAAGTCATTGTTACTTCAGTGATGTCAAAAGGTTATTTCTCGTTTGCAAATAATCTCAGTAAGTAACTCTACAACACTGGTAAACTCTTAAGAATCAGTCGAACCTTCCTCTGTAAATAGTACTCTCTCTCTCTCTCTCTCTCTCTCTCTCTCTCTCTCTCTCTCTCTCTCTCTCTCTCTCTCACACACACACACACAGACATACTGTACACACACAATTTACTACATGAATATACTGCATGTCCATCCTTCTTTCAAGAATGCGCTTAACCGAAGATTATGTAGTTTTTGTGTCCGGTTGAAAGGGAGATTACTTTAATCCTCATACTTAAATATTTTCGCGGCAATAACAGAGATTTCGACTCGGGAGTCATGGATATCAGCATTCAGTCTTACTGACATCTTTTTCATAACGAAGAAGCCAGGAAGAGGGACAGGAGCTGAGGTAAAAGTAACAGAAAAGAAAGTGTCTCTTCGTGTAATATACAAGGGACTGAACACTATATAACAGTGATAGACATATTACCCAGCTGTGATGCCAGGATCTCATACAGAAAGAAGTCATAAGACTTTAATCTGCACCTTCTTCAACAAGAGGCATTTAAATCCACTTTATACGCAATCTCTGTAACCGAGATGTCAACGCATTTCGTCTTTTCATTGATTGACTGGTGTAACTCACTCCTTCAGTCTTTTTTTTTTCTCATCATAAATGGCCAAAACAAAACCTGCAGTTATCCTGACTAAGCTTGAGAGTGCTGTCAAGTTTTTGGGGTGTCACTGATGTCGGAAACTTAGTCGGTGTAATATATATTACATCCAGAATTATCTACAACGTCGCATTCACCCAAAACATTTGTTTATTGTGGTATCCTGCCTTTCAAAATCCCTGCTGTTCTAAATGTAAGCTTTTGTAACCTTTAAATTTTCAAAGAAATAATTACACATTAAGTTCACAATGTTATGCATCCTTTTGTCCTTTGAAATGGAAGAGCTAATACCTGCTCGTTTTAACACCTCTATCTGAAACGAATTAGAAATAAACTTTATCTTAAGATATAGATCAGATTCCTAAGGGCAAAATAGGCTTTTGACAACTTTGTTATTGATTTCTGTAAAAGAATATCTTTTGTAAATTTACTCGCTTTTCATGAAAGTCTTTGAAACCTTTAAAAGAAACAATAAAAAATAGAAGTAACATTTTAGACGTCGTCACGGCCTCGGTGAAAGTAAAAGACGTTACGCCAGATTAAATTGATCAATCAAGACTTTTTCTTGTCTGAAGACGAAAGGAAAAGAGTTCCGTCGTTGTCTCGCAAAAGACAACGGGAGACTCGAGAAAGAAATGGAAGAAAAACCGCGAGATCCCTCGCGGGAGACATTAATGTGCCATTTAATGATGTGTCTCATAAAAATGGAAGACATGGAGACGTTTTTATGAGTCTTAAAGATTGATTTAATGATGGCAGTCACATATAACGGCTGATATGGAATCATATTCATGGCTCTACAACACGAGGGTGTAGATCACATATAAGAGCAAAGAACTGTTTTTATACAAATTGTTTATCTTCTCAGCTCTCTTGAATGATGATTATTGCAGTTTTGCAATGTTTAACTGACTGTAAATGACAAATACAAAATTGTGGAAAAGAGGATAAAGGATGAGGAAATGGAGGGAGGTAGGATAAGGGAGTGGGCAAGTGAAGGGAAGGGAGGGAGGGAGGAAGTAGAAAATTGGCTGTATAAATCTCAAACGGGTTTAATTCATAACCTGAAATGTTTATTCAGAAGAGCGAGGAATTACTGTCTTTCGCTCCCGTTTGGAAAAGCAAATCAAGATTAAAATGAGATTGATTTGTCTAATTTTGTCAATATCCATGGTATTGAACTTCAGGTAGTGTTACCTGTGACGACAGACGTTGCAACGCCACCCTACATAAATCAATCCGTTAATTTTAGGAACCATAGTCGTGACGAATGAAACATTTCAACTTTTCTCAAGTAGTCAGTACAAGGGCATTTGAGTGTCTTTTAACTCTTGTACTTTCTGTTAGGTCATTTCAGTGTATTTTAACTGTTCTCCTCCCTTTTGTAGTACATGGTTATGAAGGTAATACTGATGTTAATTTTTTTTTATTTGCTAACTTTGTACCAGTTGTTGTCCTTTCAAAAATAACATAATTTTAAATGTCGACTTGATCTAATTGATAATCCAATTAACATTAATTCAAGCTATCTTCCATTTTCTTAATACATTCCTTTTCTGCACAGAAATTATCGTATAATTTATGAAATTATTTTAGATAATAATGGTTAAGTCAGCACAAATACAAAATCAAGTTATTAACTTTTTTCGCACCACTGTAAACTGAATTCCTACTGATGCAATTTACTCTGGGGAAAAAAAAGAAGGCACCTCTCTCTCTCTCTCTCTCTCTCTCTCTCTCTCTCTCTCTCTCTCTCTCTCTCTCTCTCTCTCTCATTACGATTCAGCATGCAACACAGGAATCTCTATGGCTACTTAAACGTGAATACGACCAAGTTGCGGCGGTGGGCCACATGAAAGCGAATCGTCTTGGAGAAGAGAACGGCTGGTCAATAAATATCAAGTTAACACCAGTGCGCACTTCCGAATGCAAGTGGCCTCGTTATCTGTGAGGTAATGCGTCTTTTATGTCAATGGGTTCGACGGGTTTAAAACGTCCTCTGTTCTGGAGAGTCTTTCCTCCGTGAAGTTTAGTCTAGTTTGGGACATTGAGGAGACTGATTAATGTTTAGCTCATCTAAGGGTTATCTTCATCAGAGCTCACGTGAACTTTTATTGATACGAATATTACATAAAACGAGTGATACGGAATCACATTCACGGCTCTACAAAACAAGGTTGCATATCACAGAAATAGTTTTTTTTTCTTTTCACAGAACTATTTTTCGTTCCAGCTTTCTTGAATGATGCTCATAGCCGTTATGCAATGTTTAAACGACTATAAATGACAAATGCAGACTTCGTAGAAAATGAATTGGAGGATGGAGACATGGAAGGTGGAGGGTGGTTAGAGGGAAGGCATATGGAGGGATACAGAGGGAGGTGTAAATTAGCATTATGTATCTTGAGCTAGTTTAATTCCTATATGAAATATTTGTTAGGGTGACCGATGAATTATCTGACCTTTTTCCCTTTTTGGAAAAAATGAACAATATTAAAATGAGACTATAAGTCTAATTTGTTAATATCCCTTACAATGAGCTTGAGGTATTTTTGCCGAAGACCATAGACGTTCCTGCTCCAGTTTACATACATCGATCAGTCAATTTCAGGTATCATAAGTGACGTATTAAACATTTTTAATGTTCCTAAATATTATTAGGTCATTTGAATCTCTTTTTAAACTATTACCTGTTACATCGTTTCAGTGTATTGTGACAGTTCTGGTCACTGTTAGATTTTTTCCGTAGCTTTAGTTGTTTATGGTTATAAATTAGCACTGATGTTAATTTCTAATCATCTTTGCATAGTTGTCATACTTAAACAAAACAACTGATGATTTTATCCGTCAGTTTGATTTAATAAATAATCTATCTGACGTTAATCCAAGTCATTTTCCACTTTCTTTAACATCGTATAATTGCTGAAATCCCTTAAGACAGACCTTAAGTGTGCACGAACTTAAAATCAAAGTATTATCTTTTTCTCACCGAACTGGTTCCCAACTTACATTGGGGAAGGAAGAGGCCATCTCTCTCTCTCTCTCTCTCTCTCTCTCTCTCTCTCTCTCTCTCTCTCTCTCTCTCCATTACGATTCGGCATGCAACGCGAGAATCTCTATGGCTACTTAAACGTGAGTACGACCAGGTTGCGGCGGTGGGCCACTTGAAAACGAATCGTCTTGGAGAACGCCTGGTCAATAAATATTAAGTTGACACCGGTGCGCACTTCGAATGCAAGTTGCCTCTTTATCTGTGAGGCAATGCGTCTTTTATGTCAATGGGTTCGACGAGTTTAAATCATCCTCTGTTCTGCAGGGTATTTCGTCCGTGAGCAATGAGGAGTCTAAGTTATAGTTAGTTCGTGAAGGGATTGACTTCATGAGATTTCACCTGAAGTTTTTTTTTTAATATGAATATAATATATATGGCGTTATAAGGAACCATGTTCATGGAAGTACAACGCAAGGTTGTAGATAACAGAAATAGGCAAAAATCAGTTATTTTTATACAAAATCATTTATGTGACAATTGTTTTGAATAATGATCATTGCAGTTCTGTAATGTTTAATTGACTGTAAATGACAAATACACAGTTGTTGAAAAAGAATTAGAGTGTGGAAGGGAAGGAGGATTGGGAGTAGGCATACGAGGGGACATGTAGGGAGGGGCCAGTTGGCAGTACAAAAGTCAAATCTGACTTAATTGTTAGGACTAGCGACGAATTACCTGCCCTCCTTACCTTCTTGGAAAAACAGGCCAAGGTTAAAACTAGATCATTTGGTCTAATTTTGTTAATATCCCTTATAATGAACTTTAGGTATTGTCGCCGAAGTGCATGGACGTTGCAACGCCATTATGCATAAATCAGTCATTCAATTACAGTTACAGTATTATAGACATGACGCAGGAAGCCTTTTATTTTCTCCTAACCGCTCAGTATAAGGTCTTATGAATGTCCTCTAACTACTCTACTCCCTGTTACGTCATTTCAGTGCCTGTTGCTCATGGTTACGAAGTGTTGATGTTAATTTCTAATAATATAACTTTTGACTAATTTTCATCTTTCACAAAGTAAATGATAAATTTTATGTCAGATTGGTATAATAAATAATCCACCTAATATCCATATAGATCTTCTTCCTTTTCTTTAACATCCCTTGTCTGTATTACAGTTGTCGTATTCTTAGACGGACTGCTTTAATATGCACAAATAGCAAATCAAGATATTAACTTTTTCACATCAAACTGAATTCCGACTTAACTAATAATTTACACTGGGGAAGAAAGAGATTACCTATCTCTCTCTCTCTCTCTCTCTCTCTCTCTCTCTCTCTCTCTCTCTCCCCGCGTTACGATTCAGCGAGCAACGCAGGAATCTCTATGGCTACTTAAACGTGAATACGACCAAGTTGTGGCGGTGGGCCACATGAAAACGAACCGTCTTGGAGAACGGCTAGTCAATAAATATTAAGTTTACACCGGTGCACACTTCCGAATGCAAGTGGCCTCTTTATCTGTGAGGTAATGCGTCTTTTATGTCAATGGCTCTGACTTGATTAAATCGCCCACTGTCATGCAGAGTTATTTCCTCCGTGAAGTTTAATCTGGTCTTGAGCAGTGTAGCGTTTCGAGTTGTATTTAGCTCTATGTAGGTTCAAGTTTGTGAAACTCACCTGAACTTCTTTGAATTTTAATATCACAGATATTTGGTGATTTGGAATCGTGACTTTACAACAAGAGGTTGTGGATCGTAGATGATACTAAAAAAATAATTTTCATACAGAATAGTTTATTGTGCCAGTTCTCTTCACTGATGATCATTTCATTTCTCCAGTGTCTACCGACTGTAAATGACAAATACACACTTGTTAAGGAGATAAAGATTGGGCCCATGGAGGGTGGTAGGGTATGGCTGGGCATATGGAGGAATGGGGTCAGGGTGGTCATATTGGCACATTATATCTCAAATGCGTTTATTTCATATCTGAAATATTTCTCCAAGCGACCGATCAATTATTTGGCTTCCGTTCCCTGGTAGAAAAGGAGACCAAAAATAAAACGAAATTAATATTCCTTATTTTGTTGATATCCCTTATAATGAACTTCAGCTATTTTCGCTGACGATCATAGACGTTGCAACGCCAGTTTGCATAAATCAGCAACCTCAATTTCATGTATCTTAGTCATGACAGATAACACATCACAATTTTTTTCTTACTATTCAGAATATGTTTACTTGATTGTCTTAACCACTCTACTCCCTGTTGGGTCATTTCACAACCTTTTGTTATTTATAGTTGTGACGTTACTATAGATTTTATTTTTTTCATTTTCTGACTTTGTGCCATTTGACGCCCTTCCTTTAAATAACTGGTGATGTTCTGTGTAGGCTTGATCTAATAAATAATCCACCTAACATTCATGCAAGGCATTTTCTATTGACCTTAACATCCCTGTCTGTACTCAGATTGTCGTATAATTGCTGAAATTCTTTCAGAATGTCCACGAATACAAAATTGTCTCTTTGGCACTAAATTGAATTCCGACTTACGTAATTTACACTAGGGAAGAAAGAGGCACCTCTCTCTCTCTCTCTCTCTCTCTCTCTCTCTCTCTCTCTCTCTCTCTCTCTCTCTCTCTCTCTCTCTCTCTCCCCGTTACGATTCAGCAAGCAACGCAGAAATCTCTATGGCTACTTAAACATGAGTACAACCAAGTTGCGGCGGTGGGCCACATGAAAGCGAATCGTCTTGGCGAACGGCTGGTCAATAAATATTGAGTTAACACTGGAGCGCACTTCCGAATGCAAGTGCCCTCTTTATCTGTGAGGCTATGCGTCTTTTATGTCAGTGGGTTCGGTGAGTTTAAATCGTCCTCTGTTCTGCAGAATATTTTCTTTAGTGAAGTTTAATTTGGTTGTAGGCAATGCAAGGTATTTCTTCCGTGAAGTTTAGTCTTCGTCTTGGGCACTGAGGAGTTGAAGTTACATCTTGTCCTTCATAAAAGTTCACTAGAACTTTTTTGAATAAGAAGTATTTATCTTTATATGAGCTTATGGAATAAGAAGAGTAAAGAATTTTTCATTCAAGTTTTCTAAAATTTTATCCTAATACTTTGCAAGTTGTTTTGAAACAAGAACCAACAGTAAAGTTAAATATACGTCACATGTGGCGTTATAAATCTGATCAGTTATATTTTCAGTTTTATGTACTTAATTTTCTACCATAGCCATAATATGTATACATCAAGGCTCCACTCTTTGCTGTCCAAAGTCAGTATGGATGATATTGTTAGTAGTCGATTTTATCAACAATTGCATATAGTAATTATATCACAGTACGTGATGTAAAAAGCCTTTGAGACTGCTTAATCAGACTTGATGGACACTTTCCCGTGATATTATATCTTCTTGAGCCTCAAGTAGGGATATTTCATATTAGTGAAACATTTCATTTTTATAAGTATACAATTCTCTCTCTCTCTCTCTCTCTCTCTCTCTCTCTCTCTCTCTCTCTCTCACACACACACACAAACACACACACACACACACACACACACACACACACACACACACACAAAATAAACCTGTATCATCTGATTATGTTCAGACTAACAGACAGCGAGTAGATTCCCTCTGATTTCATATCAAGATAGACGTGCAGCCACTTCCCTTGTCATACTCCCAGACGTATCACTTAATTATATTTGAAACATCTAAAGGCTGTATCCTGCTGTAGGCTTCGCTACTCACAAGGTCAGTAGAACAGGACAGAGAGAAACAAAGAATGACAAGCAGTCAAAAATATTGGACGTCGGTGATATAAACAGTTTAATGAAAAAGAAAAGGTTTTGACCCATCATAAACCTGGTCAGCGTAATATGATATACCACAAAAGAGCATGCATTCACCTGCTATAAAAATTTGTTTATTAATACCCAAATCAGATATTTTGTTCTTATGATATTCTGTTATTTCTGTTTTCATTTAACATACAATTTGTGTAAACGGCTTAAAGAATAGCAGAATATCAATAAGTTAAGATTTCAGCAGTAGGGCCATTTCTTTATTTTCAGAAATCTCATTGTTTAAAAATGAATCACTTTTAGATTATTTTCAGTGGTTTCTGGTATTTTGTACAGTGCACAACAAATTTACTGAAAGAAATGTCATTGACATCCGCAAACGAATCCAGCAATAGATGAAGCATCTTGCCTGTGTAACAAGTTGTGACGCCAAAATATAAATTAATCGACCTCCATAACAAATAATGAAATTAATAATCAGATAATGCCGAATCCCAGGATGATATTGTTCCAGGGACTTGCAAAATCCCAACACGTGCGTGCGGGGAGGAAATCTCGTTCCCCAATCAAACAGATTACTCTCGAATTCCTCATCGTTTACAGCATATGTTGTCGCAGTTGCAAGAATGTATATATATCTTTGAACAACATTATTATTTTAGTTTACTTTTGTGACATATTTGAGATTTAAATTGTTGAGACTAATGTAGATACTGAACGTTATTACGTGAAGGATACTCTTGAAGGAGATTACTTCTAAACCCGTTTCCCTAATCCTTAAATTTAACTCTGCATCACACATCATTAAATAATAAGTAACAATTTCATATGCATTTTTGTTATTTTAGGTCAAGTGGTATCATTATATTCCATCTTATTTCCTTCCCTAATATTCATCATTATAATTATGTTACGGCCATGCTTGAACGATGAACCCCTTGTGCCAGCATTATACGGATCTTTACAGATACGATTATAGTTTGTTGCTAATTATCTTGTTAAGATTTAATGCTGTTCATTTATTTTGTTAATACTAATTTTCAGATGAGTCTAGACTGATGAGACCTCATCAGTAAAAAGTTATTTATCTCTAATAATAAAATCAGAGTGGATCTTGTTTGTCCGCCCCGGGTGGGTAGGAAGACATGACACATCCTCCCTCTTCCTGCAAACCTGTTTATCCGGCCCGGGTGGGGGCGGGGTAGGTAGGGGATAGGGAGGGTAGGAAGACATGAAACATCCTCCCTCTTCCTTCAAACCTGTTTATCCGCCCCCGGCTGGGGGCGGGGTGGTAGGGGGATCGGGAAGGTATGGGGAGACATGACACATCCACCCTCCTCCCCACTCTGTAGCGCGCGCCATCAAGCTCGTTACTGTATAATCGTGAGAATGAACAATAATACGCCGCATGTATATTTTAAAGGGTATTAGTGTTTAGACACCGGTAAAAGTTGTCACAAGAAAGGGTTTTTTTTCTCTGTGCAGAGCAAATTTATCTTAAGGGACTTTGATTGATATCCGTGAATTGGCGTCGAAGTTATTAAAATCATCGACGGTAAGGGCTAATCCCCATGGTAATCTCGCTTCAGAGATTTGCAGAATCCCAACACGTACGTGCCAGGTGGAAGTCTATTTCCATAGTCCAACAAATTAGTCTGCAATTCCTCATTGTTCGTGGTATATATACTGTATATGTTGTTGCAAGGAAACTGTATATATCTCTCAACTATATTCTGTACTCAGGTAATTTTCTTGCCCATTTGAGATTTGAATTATGGAGACTAGTGTAGATACTGAACAGTATTGTATATTAGTTTAGTTAAGCAAGATCTCTTGCATAAAAGCAGTACATAAAGGATGCAGCATAAATTGCTTAATGTGCAAAAGAGAAAAGAAGACCTGGAGAAAGTATCATATGCATATTCTTCACCTATAATGAATAGTTCGATTCTTGTGAGAAAGGAAGTCCCGAGGTGAATATTTTGATCAAATAACTGTTTAAGCATTCGTTCAAATCTGTTTAGGTGGTTTGATCATGTTGGGGAATAAAAAGATATATTTGTTAACATTCGTTCAAATCTGTTTAGGTGGTTTGATCATGTTTACGGAATAAAAAGATATATTTGTTACATGGGCTCATTCTTTATTGATTTTGGAAGAGTAGGTGAAACAAAGGCCTATAAAGAGGTGGATGCTACGTATCTTTCCTAGATAGTGACCCCCAAGTGTTTTAACCCGGTATGTATCCACTTGCGGCGTGTTTTGTACAAGCCCGTTGGGGATTACCGTAAAAACATAAACAAAAGACTGTAAATATTAGTCCTAGATAACAACCCCCGAACATTGTTGTGGGTCACCATCTGGGAAAGTTCCGATGCTATAGTATACAAAAACAGGTTGTTAATGGGTCCTCATTATAGACGTAAGGTTGTGGAAGTTTTCGATAACAATAATTTATCTTTGATTTATGATTAAACGTAAGAATCTTTAAAGGCTGCAAACCTCCGCAAAAACTGAGCTTCAGTCTCTCATAAATTGTTCACCCGTTGCCAGCCATGGAACCCACCTTTAGGTCGCTTGTTTTCATAAAAACCCAAACAGAATCTTTTTTCCTAATCCTGCCAATTCCTTGTCAGAGTTAATTAGTGATTAATTAGTGAATACCGTCTGCTTTTTCTCAGGAGCCATTCAGTCTTAGGGAAACGGCTAATTGTTGAGTTGAACGGCTAATTGTTGAGTTGATATGCTTGAATAATCTGTGGGAGTGGGTGGGTAGAGCTTTCGGCTGGCACGCTGTTGGGCCCAGCGTTCGACTCTCCAAGCGGCCAATGAAGAATTAGAGGAATTTATTTCTGGTGATAGAAATTCATTTCTCGTCATAATGTGGTTCGGATTCCACAATAAGCTGTAGGTCCCGTTGCTAGGTAACCAGTTGGTTCTTAGCCACGTAAAAATAAATCTAATCCTTCGGGCCAGCCCTAGGAGACTTGTTAACCAGTTCAGTGGTCTGGTTAAACTACGATATACTTTTTTTGCAGCAAGACGAAGTCAGAGATTGGACAAAAGTTAAGTATGTCTTAGTTTTACCAGACCACTGAGCTGGTTAACAGCTCTCTTAGGGCTGGCCCGAAGGATTATGCTAAGTTCACACATTCACGTATTAAGGCACGCATGCGCACGCACAGCCGGAATTGGTGAAACTTGCGCATACGCGAGAAAATAGGCCCCGCCCAACTGGATACGTGTCACGGGACGATGTGCATGATGCATGCGTGTTATAGTGCGCCGCAAATGCACGCACTGCGTAAGGGTGACGTGACGCTGACGAACAAGCGGCGGCGCAGGCAGAAGTAGTGCGTGGCAGAGCACGTAACACCAACGTGACGTTATACCGATGTGTTACGTTCTGCGTAACTGAGTTACGCAAACGTCACGTTGGCCCCACGTACTGCGGGCGTTAAACCCCAGCTATATAAGGGCCGGCAGCTGCACATGTGAGCTAGTCAATGCCGTAATACCACAGCGACAAGACATACTACCAACGTGCTGAAGCAACATGGACAACATAGCTGAAATGCGTCAACTCATAGCTATAGCACGTACGGATAGACCAGAATTGTTGCCACTTGTCATTGAGTATGTGCACGTCATGTTATTGCTGGAGCTTGCAATGATTGCTGCAAAGCACTTAGGCAGAAAAAGGCGCCCAAGGAGGGTGTGGGCGTGGCCGTACCTGCAGAAAAGGATGGAGCAAGGTCATTATGACAACCTGATGGCGGAGTTGTCAACCGAAGCCCCAGAGCTGTACAGAAATTTTACCCGGATTGACAAGGACCTCTTCAATGAAATTGTTGAACGGGTCACACCCCACATTCAGAAGAAAGTGACATTCTGGAGGAAACCCATTGAGCCAGGCCTCTGCGTGTTGCTATCACCCTCACGCTTCCTCGCTACAGGTGATTCATACAAGAGTCTGCAATATTCGTTCCGGGTAGCCCACAACACCATTAGTCTCATCGTACCAGAGACCTGCAGGGCCATTGTTGCTGCCTTCGGGGATGAGGAACTGCAGGTGCCACAAACACCTGAAGCGTGGCAGGAGGTTGCACGGGATTTTGAGGAACGGTGGAACTTCCCGCACGTAATTGGAGCTATAGATGGGAAGCACATTAGGCTCCGTAACCCTCCCAAGGGCGGTACGCATTACTTCAACTACAAGAAGTTCTACTCCATGGTATTACTTGCAGTTGCTGATGCTTCATACAAGTTCCTGTACGTCGACGTGGGAGCCATTGGGTAAGAGTCAGACGGTGGTGTATTTGCCCAGACCTGACTGGCAGAAATGCTGTTGCAAGAGGAAGCAAATCTTCCCCAACCGGATGCCCTGCCAGGTCAACCTAATGGATCTCCTGTGCCCTACTTCCTAGTTGGCGATGATGCCTTCCCCCTGAGGAATTACCTTATGAAGCCCTACCCCAAAAGAGGACTTAGCAAGGAGGAACGGATTTACAACTACAGGTCAAGTAGGGCACGCAGGACGGTGGAGAACGCCTTTGGGATTCTGGCAAACAGATTCCGAGTATTCAACACTGCAATATGCTTGAAGCCTGACCATATAGAGCCATTAGTGATGTCCGCATGTGTTCTGCACAATATGATCATAAGAAGAAATGCACGAAGACAAGAAGGAGATCAGGAGCACCCTGTCACACATGCTGTCATCCCTGGTAGCTGGAGGAGTGACCCGTCCTTAGGAGCAGCCCTTCCAACCGTGACCGGCAACACTGCAACGAGGGATGCAAAGGAACAGCGTAACTTGCTGAAGGAATACTTTTCATCGGCTGAAGGCTCCGTGCACTGGCAGGAGAACATGATTTAGTTACTCCCATGCATACCTGATTGTTGTAATTACTTAAATGTCTGTTCCTGCATATATTTTGGACTTATTTAAAATTCAATAATGTATCAATTCAGGATTGTTTTGGCCTGTGCATTTGTGTACTTTTGTTTATTTTAGTTGATTTAATAAAAGATATTGATCAAATCCATGATATATTACTCTCATCGATACTTGGTAATTGGGAAGAAGATAGAGCGGGACATGACTTTGCAAATTTATGTTTAATCAATATGAAACAAACAAACATATAAATAACAGAAAGAAGATGTAGTTATTTTGCCCTTTTTAATAATTTCTTTACATGGAATCTATTCTGATATGATATTTCTATCATTTTTGAAAGTACCTTCTCTTAACATTGTTTCTATTCTGATATGATAATTCTATCATTTTTGAAAGTACCTTCTCTTTACATTGTTTTAATTATGAGGTGATAATTCTATGTTCTTGAAAGTACCTGCTCTTAGCATTTACATTGTTGATATTCTGATATGAAAATTCTATCTTTTTGAAACTACCTTCTCCCCGACATTTTTGACATTTTATATGACTTGGTAATATTTGGCCTGTTGTCATTTTTCTTCTGTGCACATATGTTACATAAAGTATTTTGAACTTATTTCAAAGTCAATAATGAAATGTTAGTGTATTCGGGTTCATTTTGCCTCCTTTATTTGTGTACTTGTATTATAGCTACTTCTTTGAATACATGATATTTGAGCAGAGGATAGAGCTAGACATGATATTGCAAAGTATATTTATTTAATATAAAATAGGAACATATACATACATAACAGCAAAAGGAAATACATCAGAATATAAATTAGCCCTGCAAATTGTTTATGAATGTCGTGTCAAGCGACAGGTTGCTTAGGTCTTTCGGTGTGGATGTAACCAACTGCGCTTGCAGGAGCGCCAGCTGCTGTGCAGTGAGTGCCCGCTGATGCTGCGATGCCGACAGGCTGGCAGGAACTGCAGCTGCCTGGCAGTCCGCTGTCACTGCCATGGTGTGGGTCGTCATGGCCCTCGACGGTACCGTGGAGCCCTCTTTGGTGGCACGGATGTAACGTTGGATGGCACCGAGCACCTTCATTTTGAGGTGCAGGCTCAGCTGTTCTGACACCTGCGCACACTCATCCTCGACCTCCTGAAAAAATTTCCTCCAGTAGAGGACGCTGGGGTTACGAGGAGCTGGGTGGACAGTCGTCAGCATATCATCACGGAGGGCCTCTGCCCTCGTGAAGGCGACGTCGAACAGCTCGGAAACTTGGTGTTTCCGCCTTGGTTGTTGCTGGATCAACCGGAGAAGGCGTGGGCGTCGGTGTCGGGCCACCAGAAGAAACATGAGCAGGCAGGTCCAGAACTTGGGCAGGGAGGGCGGCAGCAGGGAGGGCGGCAGCAGCACAGGCAGCCTGTAAAAAGAGGAGCGACATATATGAGAACATGGTATAAAATGTACATTGAATGCATGGAAACTATGTAATAACGTTATATTCAGTAATAATTATGCATGGAAACACATTAAAACAAACATACCATGGGAAGTCCCAACACCTTTGGCTTCCTTTGACGCACAATGTGCGGCTTCAGGAAGTGGAAAATGTTGAGGATCCATTTCTCCCGGTCCGTCAGCCATCTGCCCGTCCCTTGGCCACTCTTCTCCGCCGTAAGCCGCCCAAAACGACTCCTGAGGGACGTAAACCACGTCCTCAGTTCATGGCCGCTCACGGGAGGAAAAAGTGACTGGCCCTTCTCTTCGAAGGCCCTCCACACCTTGGCCTTATCCTTGTAGGCTGTGAGGCCCTTGTTATAGATGAACTCGGCCTCGGCCTCCAGCCACTCGCCAACTAGCCTCTCATTTTCCTCCGAGAGGATCACTGACAGGTTCTTCTTGCGGCCTCCTGTAGGGCCATCTACATCAGGAGTGCCTTCGGTGTCGACATCCCCCTCGTGGGCGTTGTTGTCGGTGGCGGCGGTGGGGTCGCTCTCGTAGGCGAGGGCAAGGTCCTCTTCCTCCTCCTCTAGGTCGCTCTCCGTCACGAGCTCTTCGGCCTCGAGCTGCAGCACAACAGCATCGCTGCCTGAAGGGGACCATCAGCTTCAGGAGGCTTTGCGTGGGGCAACTCCAGCTGCCAGGGCTCCTGGAGTTCTCATGGCCCCTTTCCTGGTCCTCTTCAGCATGGGTCTTTTGGGCATCTTGGCTGCTGCAGTGGACGGCGAAGACGGAGGCGCTGAGGAAGATAGCAACAGGATGCTGGCCGGAGAAGCACAGACCTGGAAGCGCCGCCTGCCCCTTTATCCCAGGTCAAAGCGTTGCCACATCTACGCGGTTGTGGGGTGCGCAGCGCGTTGCGCGTCTACCCCACGCCATTCTGACAGCCACGCAGTGCCCTGGGGCAGCGTGTGCCCCAGGTAACGGCGTGGCAGCCGCGCCGTCAGCCTGTGGGTGGCGCCACGCTGTGCAGGTCGGGCCACGCTACCTGACAGTTGACCTGGCCACCCCCGCAGGTTTCGAGCAGGCCGAAAGGTTCCTGGCCCCGGCGCTCGGACAGGTGGTCCGTAACGGTCGCGCCGCATGCTGCCGCATTTACACAGTACTTACGGTACATTTACGTTGTGTTTGCGTTGTTTTTACGTACTCTCTGGCTCCGCCCTGTTCGTGGCCGTGCGTGGGCATGCGTGCCTTGATACGTGAATGTGTGAACGTAGCATTAGACTTATTTTACGTGGCTAAGAACCAATTGGTTACCTAGCAACGGGGCCTGCAGCTTATTGTGGAATCCGAACCACATTATAGCGAGAAATGAATTTCTATCACCAGAAATAAATTCCTCTAATTCTTCATTAGCCGGCCGGAAAGTCGAACTCGGGCCTAGCGATTGCTAGTCGACAACTCTACCGACTCTCCCAACGAAGAACTAAGAGACTGGAGCAGAACAAAGGGAACTAATGAGGAAAAGTAATGCAGCCGTTACCGAAGAAAAAAAGAGAGAATAATTTCCGAGTGACTAATGATTTTGTTTTATCTGGCTTCTAAGGCTTTTGAATATCTTTACATTCGTGCTGTTAATTTTTTTTTTTCAAAAGCAGTTTTATTGTTTTGTGACTGCAGCTCATAATTCCATGAAAAATGGGATAAAAAGCGATGCAGCCCATTTAAAAATGGTTAATTTTTCTTCATCGTGTTTTTACTAAATTGCTATGGATTTATTCCCATTCACTGGGCACCAGTCATTGACCCGTGTTATTCCGATGACATAATTTTTATGACATTATTCCGATGCTGCAAACTGTTTTTATGATACGAATTTTACCTTTGATGTTTTTTTTACTTGAATATTTATGAAGAACTTTTGTATTATTGATTGAATATCACAATCAAAACTGATGGATCATAATGAAATGCTTGATTGATATATAGATCGGTTACTGAATATGAAAACTATTTTGCTTGTGAGAAATTCATTATTAAATTGCACTCATATTGCAGTGATAATATAGGAATCTAAAGCTACGGCACGAAAAGAGAATGTTAGTGAACTTGCCGCTTTAGATGGTGGCCTTACAAAGAGACGGTTTTAATTATTTAAAACCTCAAAGGAACTCGGAAATTTCTCTATTCTGGAAGTGGAAAGCTTAAGTGAGTTTCTCAACCAGTTGCCGTAGGGGCTCGTACTGTATTCATATGAAAGGGGAATTGATGATGATTGCGATGAGTATAATCATTTGCATGTAAATGGGGAGGAAATAAAAGCAATGGTAGGTCTGTTATGAAAGAGGGGAGAAGTGGCCAAGTGAACAGGTCCTTGAATAACACAGGAAAAGGGACGTATACTTCCTACCAACAGCAACTAAAATGAATTTCCATGGAAAAGTGAAGCAACAAATAAGTGAATTTGGCTACTAAGACCTTATGCCAGGGCTTAAGAATTAGAGAAATAAGGAATAATGATAACTCTCAGCTTTCCAGGAAGAGGAGCAGTGTCTAGGATCCCAAAGACTTTAATCATAGTAGACGGGAAAATATAGGGAAGATTTTTTAGAAGGTTAAAAGAGTCACGATTCCTGAGGACACACCACAAGAGAAATGGTAAATACCAGTGCAAAGAATCAGGCACAAACGAACGTCAAATTACTGAGTTAAGGTCATCCACAAACACCTTGAAGAGCCGAGGAGAGTTGCCATTCTGGTAATGGTAATCATTTTTAATGGTAGATTTAATTCTGGTTCCCGACTGACCATGATTCACTGTATGCTCAAAGAACTTGTTCTTTTATTACGTTGCTTTCGTCACTGAGTAGTTAATATTATTATTGGTAATCATTAAAATTTCTGAAAGAAAGCATTGCATATGAGCTTAGTAATTTAGAAAAAATGTAAAATCAGATGGAAAATGAGGCTCAGTTACGCAAGAGAATCTGGGATCCGTTCAGTCTGCAAGATAACGTGACTGGAAAACATATTTCATTGTCTCCATTTCCGCGTGTTTTTAGATTCCTATTGTTGGATATAATCCTTTGACAGAGGAGGAGACTAAAGCTACCCGACACAGCCTTCATAATATGATGCTAGATATTGCCAATAACAAGTTATCCTTAAGTCCGGATTTCTTCGATATTTCATGCCAATACCTGAATATCTTTTATCATGCTTCAATTCAAAGAGAGCTTTCCTTTTGTATATTCAAACACTCAGCCAACTCCACTTATTGTTTGTTTGTGCTTACGTATGGTTGTTTTTAGAAAACGAGGCTCTCTTTGTAGGAAATAACACAGGTAATTAATGTTCGCTAGACAATAGGCAATAGTTCAACAGCTCAGTTTTGCCCATTTCCTTAACAGAAACATCTTCGTTGGCCAATTCTGATTACAAAAATAAGATAGAAGCTTCCGTTTCACGCAACAATAGAGTTATATATATAAAACCATCTTACGAGACAAAATTTTTAAGCATTTCGCAAAGAATTTTTGTAAGATTGAAAGCAATGAATTTTAGATAAATGTTTGTTGCTGGAAATTTGATGTAATCTGTTGTAAATAGTTTAACGAATAAAAACTTAAAGAAAAAAATGTTACTTCATAATTAATATGTGAGCTAATGCAAAAATATCGCCAGACAAGATTTATCACTAGAAATAGATAAAATGTACTAAGACAATAAGATAAAACGGTACAGAAAATACTGCATCTCTCAAGCATCCTTTTTCAATTGTTATGAAAATGCCGATCTCATAATATGAAACAGCAAGACATTCTTTCCAGAGGACAGGACATTCCGCACATTGCAATATCTTCCTGAAATGACGGAGACCTGTCTTCCGTCCTCATACCCATGAGAGACCTTAGAAATACATGTAAAGAACGAGTAGATCGGTGTTGTAGGACCAAAATTATTTCTTAGAAAGCGCCAAGACAAGTGGGTCAATTATATTGAGTTCCTATCGAAACAGTGTTTGAATGAAGACCAGTAAATCTTAATCAAACATAGTCAAAGTTGTTTTGAAGTGAATTTTAGAGGAAGACCAGATGATTATAAATGAACAACTACATTTTAGAAACTGATATCAGAAACTGATGTCAGTAAAAGAAATATGTGTAATTAGGTACAC
>NC_089750.1:60114706-60127206 GCF_040412425.1 Macrobrachium rosenbergii
TTTGGTTTCCATTTTGGACGGGTGGCATCTTTAGCTCAAAAAAATTTCATGGCAGGGTGCAAAGTTCCTGAATGAATGCTTGCCTGCGACTGCTTGTATATCAGTCTTTTAGGCTCTCTCTCTCTCTCTCTCTCTCTCTCTCTCTCTCTCTCTCTCTCTCTCTCTCTCTCTCTCTCTCTCTCTCTCTCTCTGTACCAGGCATGCACCAAATTATGTGATGAAGTGTTTTGTTCGGGACCAAAACTCTTAGATGAAGCAGGAGGGCAATTTGATATGAAAAATTGACATTGCTTGCTTAGGTCATACTATTCTCATTTGCATGTTAATTACAGTTATGCATTAAAGTTAAGGATATCGAAAGCAAGAGACGTCTAAGGCTCGTATGACAGCAGGGAGTCTGGATTTGTGATTGAAACTAGATGGGTTTCTATCATTTTATTATCTTTGATATGTGCGAAAGCTATATCCTCATTCCATTTCGTTTACTTCGTCTTTCATTTTGTTACTGACGCGTGAAGTCTTGATAAATTGACGATGGCAGCTTAATCCTGGTAAGAAACATTGACTTTTTTTTCTCAAAACTGAGTACCAAGTATTGAAGACCAATAAAATATAAAAGTACCACTTCTGTTAATTTTTAGGCCTCAGTGTGACTTAATGCTGCCCGCACGAGACTCCTGAGATCTGTTGTAAATTTCAGCACCACTTTCACAGTATTGTTTATTATTATTATTATTATTATTATTATTATTATTATTATTATTATTATTATTATTATTATTATTATTATTATTATTATTTCAGTAGATGAAACCTATTCACATGGAACAAACACACAAGGGTCACTGACTTGAAATTCAAGCTTCCAAAGAATGTTGGTTTCAACCTCCCACAGCAGACCCCACAATGCAGCAGTAATTGATCATGATACAGAGCCAGTGATTTTTCATCGCCTTGGAGGAGATGCGAACCCTCGACATCTGAGTGGCATGCCACAACAATAACCACTATACCAGCGGACCAGGTAAATATTATTCAGTAATGTTATCCTTACAATCTTGATGCCAAAATTATCACCATTTATGCTCAGTGCATTGGATTTTGGGAAGAGATTGTGGGTTCCATGTCCATCCTCCTAATCTGCTAATACTGTAGATAATGCTCTCTTGGTATAGACTCTGAGGATGATGAAACTTGAGTATGAAGGATCTAAAGGGAACAGTTATTCAGTATGTGACACTGATTGGGTACACAAGGAGATTTAGTTAATCCAAGCTCTGGAAGAAAAACCACGAGTTTCAGAAGGTTGCAACAAATCTCCCGTCTTGTAAAAATTCCATAATTTAATTCAATTTGCAACAGCCTTAGCAGAATGGGCAAGCGATACATTTGTCAAACACTTCACAAGAACAGCCATGAACGTCTCAATCATTTGTTTAAAAAAAAATGTAAATCCCTAAATTGTTCGAAGATACCTTATAAAAGTAAAACAAAAGACGAATAAAGAAATTTGTTTTTAGCCGAGGAATTGAGGAGCATCAGGATGCTTTCGGCCATCGGGGGGAAAGTGATGAGAGAGCTTAGTCTTCATTTGGCTTAAGGAATTCAGTTTATATCCTCTTTCTCCTGACGGCGATAGCTGTTGCGCTGCGTCCTCAGGAAGGATATGAGGTAATTGTGGGGAAGTAAAAGATACACCGAGAGTAATTGCATGCGGTTATTGGTATGTCGTGGATACTTGTCGTTGCTGGGCTTCAATGTAATAAGGCCGGAGGAAAGCACACACATGCAATCACAAACATATATAGGTTATATATATATATATATAATATAAATTATATATACATATATATATATGTATATACATGTACTATATATACACGTATATGTATATATATACATATATACGTATATATATATATATATATATATATATATATATGTTTATATGTGTGTGTACTAATTGGTATGTCGTGTATACACACATTATTGCATACATATAAATATATATATAAAAATTATATATGCATATATACTGTATATATGTGTGGGTGTTTGTATATAATATATATATATATATATATATATATATATATATATATATATATATATATATATATATATACGTGTGTGTGCTATATATAGATAAATAAATGTGATATATGATTTATTACTCTGTACGCAAATATTTTTCCCTGTCCTCATTTTCTTTCTCTTTACCATAATAAAAAGGTTTTTATTTATATCTTCCTTCATGAAACTTCTCTCCTGATATTTTTGACTGATTTAACTCGGCCTGTTTGTATACGATTTTCATATTCTTTGAATTTCAAAAATCGCACCAAAGTAAAAGACCTATGGAACTGAGCCATGTGGTGAAAATAGAAATCTGGACGTTCTGAAAATGTTTGCTACTCCTGTCAATCAATCATTTAAGTTTCAATTACGTTTATATCTGCTGTAATTCGACAAAATAACACGAAAAACTTCCAGTTCCAGAACCCTTTGCCAGTTTTTCAATAAAGTTGCTATCTTTAGGCTCTGTAGTTAGTTATATATCGCACACTTAAAAATATTGAGTGAAATACAAAAAGTAGCACGCACACACACACACACACACACACACATATATATATATATATATATATATATATATATATATATATATATATATATATATATATATATATGTGTGTGTGTGTGTGTGTGTGTGTGTGTGTGTGTTTGTGTGTGAGAAAGGCTACAATATTTCTAACTGAATAAGATAATAACACAAACAAAACATATATATATATATATATATATATATATATATATATATATATATATATATATATATATATATATATATAAGAAATTTTGTAGCCTTTCATACTATTACCCGTTATATTATTCCTTGTCTTTATCTAACTGTAGAACTTTACTTATATCCTTGCGAGAGCTGAAAATTGCTGCAAGGAAGAAAAGAAATGTGTATAGGTAAAGGTCCGTCATGCATACGTCGGTAACTTGTTGCACACACGTCACAAACAGGTTGAATATAGGTTAGCGACTACTTGGTAGTCCTAACCAGTGCTTCATGCTGTGATCCATCAGTGTCCAAAGATTATGGTCATTGACTGGTTTTCAACCTGATTGTGATATTGCGCGATAAGTTGCCGACCTGTATTTATGACGTGTATTGTTGTAGAGAGGATGAATCCTACGTGAGAAGAGCTTAAAGGAAGCTGGCAAAAGGCAAATAAACAGTGCAGCGGAGGTCCATTTGGACCCAGACAGTTAACTTAAACACCAACTTTTCATTTATCCTTTTCCTTTCCATTTTTCCTCTGGCATTGCTTGATAAGGGCTTTTGGATTGCCTGTCCCGTAGGCCTCTGAATCTATAAACTAACTATAGCCCAAAGCCCGTTTTCAATGGTGACTCATTATCTAGGCTACAAATTGTTAACCAAAGTCTACTTGAGAATTTAAGGGTAGAAAAGTCTTGAGTATTTTCCTAGATATGAGTGAATCTTATGAATTTTTTTCTGGAAGAAAAAACTTTCTTTATTTTTTTCCATGGTTAAGACTCAGACATTTTCCTTTTACTCTCTTCCTTTCAAAAGTTAGTAGTTAAAAGTAATATTTTCTTCGTCGATCACAAATGATAAATCAATCAGTCGGTTATTAATTTATTTAAATGTTAGCTCATTTGGGTTCCGCAGAAATATTTTGAGATTTTATGAAACAAAATTTATTATGTGCGTCATAATAGCTTCATCCATCTCAGGCCTCATGAAAGCAAGAAAAAGAAGTAGGACAGAAAAAGTGGGAACCTGGGATAACGGAGGCGGCGAGAAAATTCCAAAGCAGAGCTACAGTAATAATCATACCTGATTACTTGAGTATTGCAAATGGTCTAATTTTATAGAAATTAATTCTCCAACCATAAAGAAAATCTTTTACAGAAAAGCAATATCAGATTAAATTAGATGATAAACCAAATTTCTCAATCATCGTGAAGTGGAATATGTCCTAATCTGCAATTTAATAAAACATCGGAGCATTACAAGTAAGAATAAAATTCAAGCAATATTTTTTTTGAGCAGTAATTAGCGATCAGCCTTTTTTCTGTTTTTCCTCAAGTTTTATTTCGGCAGGAAAAACTAATTCATGGGCAGTAAACGGGGCGGATTTCATTAGCGTTGCCATGGCAACTGGCATTTACGGTGATTAAGCATGGCAATTCTTTCATTCCCGTCCAACTAAAACTCATGTTTCTTTCTTTCTTTGACTCTTTCTCTAGTTCTTCATTTTATTGTGATAGATCCTTCTTATTTGATCGATTTCTACTTTTTAGCTGCCTGTGATCGGATTCCTGCTTTTTGGCTGCCTATGATCGATTCCTGTTTTTGGTCTGCCTATGGTCGGTCACTGCTTTTGGCCTGCCTATGATCGATACCTGTTTTTGGGCTGCCTATGATCGATTCCTGCTTTTTGGCTGCCTATGATCGATCCCTTCTTTTGGCCTGCCTATGCTCGATTCCTGCTTTATGGCTGCTCACGATCGATCTCTGCTTTTGGGCTGTCTATGATCTGTCCCTGCTTTTGGGGTGCATATGATTGATCCCTGCTTTTGGGCTGCCTATGATTGACCCCTGCTTTTGGGCTGCCTATGATCGATTCCTGCTTTTTTTGGAGGCATATCATATATCGCCCCCTTTTTTTTTGGCTACCTGTGACCAATTCCTGCTTTTTGGCTGCCTGGTCTGGGCATAGACATTTTAGTTGTTCTAACCTCATTGTTCTGTCAGTAATGCCTATTTATTACTTATTTCTTCAGAGAAAATAAGCCAAAGTAGATATACCTTCTCCTGAAAAAAATACTGCTTTCATTATCGATAAAAGTGTTAATAGCTCCTGTAACTTCGACCTCCCTCATCTTGCATTATGCACTGATTGCCCTCTTAGTGAATAAGCCACAGATTTCGCCTTTCACTTCTTCCATATATTTTTCAGTGATTCACTGTTCCGTATATACTGTTTGTTTGAAAATAGGGCTCCATCATGTGTCTTAGACTACATTAGCAAAGCATCTTCAAAATTTCCCTTTCTAAATGCCCAAGACCTGTGTTAACCAGGGCAAGAGAGCAGTATCAAGGTTTCTCGTCAAAACAGCACAATCGGTATTCGGCTACAACGTAGGAATCATATCACAGTACCTAATAAACCCTCTGAATCCCTTCGGACTTATTGCCACTCGCACAGACCTCTATATACCAGACTGTTTAGCACCATCTGAATCCAGTCCCATGGACCTTTAGTGCCTAGTGCATGTATGCCTTCCAAGACACAGAACTTACGTCGTCGCCTTGGTCTGTCCATTGGTCTTCTCTCTCGAACCGTACCTATTACCACCAATGGTTTTCTATCCCCCCCATTCACGCCATGTTACTAACCATTGGTCCGGTTTCAGGATCGGTCTTGTACCACTGAATGACTTTGGGGACGTATCTTGTAGAGACGTGATACATACCAGACCGCGGGATAGAACAGTGGGGTGACCAGCTCCTTTCTGCCCCATGTTTGAATACTTGGTGATCATGAACCCGATCACAAATTGGATAACTGTTGGGACGTGACGAGATCGTTCATTCTGTTTAAGCTGGCCTTATGCCAGCACGGTCTCTTGCTCTCCCTCAGCCCGTAAGGACAGCTCGAACCAAGGATCTCGAGAATGCAGATCCAGCTCTTTAAAACCAAGCTTCGCCACCCAGGTTTACGTGACAAAATGAAACCAAAAATAGGATTTAATTTTTTACTCTCTTAGAGATCAAATTCGTTACAGTCAAATCGCCAAACAGAATAATCGTTTGATTAAAGGCAATTGCTACAACCCCAGAACAGAAGAGAATTACTTTCTGTATCAGAGCTAATATGCACTGGCATTTTCCTCATCAATGTTATCGCGAAATAACTTTCTCTCTGGCAGTCTCATCAACACTACAATGGACTCTGGTATATTTATAGCCATGAGTAATTGCTCACTAAAAACGTAATGAAACATTTTTATCGCATTGAAAACCCTTTGTGATGACAGAAAATTTTCAAATTTTTATAAAAAAACGACCATTGTCTAATTTTTCATAAAAAGCGCATCACATGTTTGGAGAGAGAGAGAGAGAGAGAGAGAGAGAGAGATAAGAAAACAAATATTAAAATCCTCAATATATTGCTTGTTGTATGAGTGACAACATTGACAGAAAATCTTTGGTTTAAAAGATAGATATTTACATCATCTCAAATATTATATCACAAAAAAAACTTAAAGCCTTTCAGTGTTGCGTTAAGAGACTGTCAAATAAATAAAGATTTATTACTTTAATAGATATGAATTTATAAACCTCCCTCTGAACATGCACACACTCGCGAGCACACAGATAGGCCGAAAGACAATTCTACCTACCTTGCCTCAAACTGTGAGAGACAACGTTCAATACACCATTGTGACATGGGCTTGGTGTCGGGGTCTAAGGGGTGGGGGTTGGATACACACACACACACACACACAAATATATATATATATATATATATATATATATATATATATATATATATATATATATATATATATATATATATATATATATATATATATATATATGATGTGTGTGTATGTTTGCGTAATGATTGAATATACGATTGTGCACAACACCAACCTACGCACAAATAATTCCCAGAGATAACAATGCATCATCAGCTGTACAAAACGTGCCTGAACATCAGAAAACTTCGTTGAGATTCCCGTTGAAATTTGTCCTTACTTTCAGGCCCGTTCCATACAGCCTCCCAGACTCTTCATCAAGAGCGCTCTTTGCTTCCCTCCTGTTCTTTGTCTGGTTCATTTCCTTTTTGAACGCTCCTTTGTTGGCTGGTATGGAGGAATCACCCTTCCCTCCTTTTCTTCCTTTTCTGAGGCTATCAGTCAAAAGCAAGACAGCATTTACCGTCTTGTTCTTTTAACTTTTTGTTCGTTTTTCTTCATCTTATTTGCTCTCCACTATTGCCCGGATTTTTTCAATGACTTGTCCGAAAACTTACACCCGAATCGGATATTGATTATTTATCATCAAACACACCATCCTCTTCATCATCATCATCATCGTATTTTATTATTATTATATCATTGTTATTATTATTATCCAAGGCACTAGAGGTAGTTTTAGATATCACGCACGTAGACCTATACATTGTATCCAATTATTATTATTATTATTATTATTATTATTATTATTATTATTATTATTATCATTTCAAATAACAGTTGTAGTAGTATTTCAAAGTATCTCTTTGTCAGATGTGTGTTATATTCAGTAGTTTGCACAAACCATGCTGAGGAAACTAGATCACAAAACCTTTTTAAATGATGTTCTGTATTAAAGATAGACGAGTCTGAGGAAAACTCACACCAAATACGTGTTTTCAATAAATACAAAAAAATTCAAACAGATTTATAATGATCTAAATGAGATTTCAGTCACGCATCATGTAATTTGCGTTAATTAACATCACCAATAGCAGGAGCAATTCGTAATTAATTAGGTCATAATTGACTTTATATTAGCAGTCAACACTGGTTGCTATTTTCATAGTGGAAAATAACTTGGAAAATGAAAGAATTTTAGGAGGAGAACTTTGAAATTGAACGAGAGTATGGTTTTTAACGTAAATGGAAAACAGAAAGATAGAGCAGTGAAAACTGATATGGTAGGTGGAAGAATAGAAGCAGTTGATTCATGCAGCTAGTTGAGAGTTGATGTAATGGATGAGGCATAAGAAAAAGGGGGGTCACAGATTACCGAGAGAGAGAGAGAGAGAGAGAGAGCGAGAGAGAGAGAGAGAGAGAGAGAGATTCAGAGAGAGAGAGAAAGATTCAGAGACCTTACCTTTACCTTAGAGAGAGAGAGAGGTTCCTCAGAGAGAGAAATGAGAGACGCTTATTATCGATGCTGGTGCGTGGTGGATTAACGTCCTGTGTGCTTTCCTTATTTTTCCTGGTATAGTTTTTGGCACTATTAATCTACCTCTGAGAGAGAGAGAGAATTGTAGTCTTTCCCAGTAGAGAGAAATGACCTTTGTACAGAGAGAGAGAGAGAGTGTGATTCAGGGAGAGAGAGAGAGAGTGTTCAGAAGATTTTGAGAGAGAGAGAGAGAGAGATCACCATAGAGAGAGAGAGAGAGAGATCTGAGAAACTTCTACTACTGAGAGAGAGAGAGAGAGAGAGAAAGATTCAGGGAGAGAGAGAAAGAGAGAAACATTCAGGGAGAGAGAGAGTGAGAGAGAGATTCAGGGAGAGAAAGAGAGAAAACTGATATGGTAGGTGGAAGAGCAGAAGCAGTTGATTCATGCAGGTAGTTGAGAGTTGATGTAATGGATGAGGGATGAAAAGAAAGGGGGTCACAGATTAGGTGAAGGAAGGAAGATAGCAGGGTCTATGCAAAAGATATGTAAGGGAAGAGGAGTGGCTATGGAAGTCTGAGTAACTGTCGAACGCAGTCTATTTATTAGGTCTTTCTCCTCTAGATCAAGAACGGGATATGCTGTATATCAGGTCCACAATAATATTCAGTGGTGAATTCTTGTTGATTTTATAAAAATGTTACAAAAGCTTTCGAGCCGTATAAAATCAACAAGAATTCACCATTGAATATTATTGTGGACCTGATATATAACACAGTCTATTTATGGTAATAAAGTGTTAAAGTTGAGTTTCAATGAAAGAAGAATAGCGGAAGCAGTTGATATGAATTAACAGTATGATAGAAATGGAGTGAAAAAAAAATTAAGTGAATGAGAAATGATGAAGGGGGGCAGGGGGAAATTTGACAGGAAATAATGAAACAGTTAGCGAGAAGTGAAAACATGGATCATCATTATAAAGTAGTTTGATCATGTGGCGAGTAAGGAAGACAATAAGTTGGTGACAGGAGTGTGTACGCAGTCTGGGGGAGGGCAGAGAGGACGATCAAGAAGAGTTGAAAAAGATAGAGTGGAAGAAGCGAGAGAATACAGCCAAACTACTAAAAGACAACAAATACCTAAACCAGAAAATGTATTTACGGAAGAGATTGTGAAAGTTAGCATATCCCACTTTATTTAATAATAACATCAAGCTTTTTAATGAATGCAACATCCATTACACATCAAGACCTTAATGACGAAAAATCTTCTCTCATTTGGGACTCAATTAGGACCATATCATCAATGTCTGTGATCACAAATTTATGGAATCGAAGCTCTTGTATTGATGATGCGTGTCACATGAAATTTACATTGCATTGCGAGATATTTACACGATTAATTGCTCGTTTACATTTTATCGTTACCTGACATTAGTCTTTGATGGCTAACAAGCACAGATATTTTGATTGGCTACTAAATCAATCTATTCGGTTGAGAAATCCCTATATTTTCAGCTACTACATTACACAGTATTTCTCTGCTACCTTCTTGTACGGACTCCTTGAAACATTAATAATCAGCAGTTAGAAAAATTTGTAGCTTCTTATCAGATATTTTTTATTAGCTACTAGATATGAACCTCTGCACTTTACTTGAATTTTAATTAGATATCGTCATTATTGATGCCTTCATAGCATTTCTGGTAATTTTTTCACTACAGCAATGAGCACTCCATGGAATAATGAACTTTCTTTTGTACCTAATGCATTAGAAGAGAGTTAAGTACTATACAGATATTTACTATTAGTATTAACGAACTGTCTAACTCATGTTTCAGAAGTACCATAATTTTCCGACAATTATACAAATATGTATATATAAATATAAATATTTATATATAACATATATAAATATATATATAGTATATATATTTACTATCAGTATTAACGAACTGTCTAACTCATATTTCAGAAGTATCATAATTTTAGATAATTATATAAAAATATACATACATATACATAAATATATATGAAGTACATATATATATATATATATATATATATATATATATATATATATATATATATATATATATATATATTGCGTCCAGCAGTATTTCAGTTGCACTAGTTAGTGCTTGGATGGATGATCACCATGAAAAGAAAGACACCATCGGCACATAGGCCCTAAGAACATCCATTTGCCAGGGCATAGGGCCCGCAACTTCTGCCCATAAATACTCACTTAAAAACGGGATGTTGGCATGTTCTGGTGAAAAACAAATATATACACATAATATTAATACGTACACACACACACATGTATAGCCTATATATATATATATATATATATATATATATATATATATATATATATATATATATATATATATATATATTCTATTACTTACAGAGAAAGAGAGACAGATCGAAAACTAGGCTAAATAGATAACATAATTTAGCATCGATAATTTTAAGATAGTTTTATCAACGAAGATAAAACCTGGAAAATGGTGTCATGTTAATCTCAGATTTCACTTGAATAACAAGAATAGGTATGAGAAATTCATTTTGATACCGCAAGGAAAAACCGCATAAAAATATAAATAAGAAAAACAGATTCGAGAAATGTGAGGAATGGAATGCTGGAACATCATTTATGCAAAGGACATTTTCATGAAAGGGAGTAAAAAGTAAAATTTGCTCAAAAAGCGCAGAAACTGTTGAAATTTCTAGAAGTGTTGAATAAATCTTTTAAATTTAGCACCGTTTATGAAAAAAAATAAACTTGTAAAGACGGTGGAGAAAATGTATCAGTAATTAAGTTGTTTTCAAAGAGAGAGAGAGAGAGAGAGGGGGAAGGGGAGAAGCAGCTTTAACATGCAGGATGCTTAACGGATTGGGCATGATAAGAACCGAGGGATCAAGTGTGCTTGAATGCATACTGAAAAGAGACGAGGGATCCAGTATGTAAAAAAGAAAGCCGGCCTTCAAAAAAGAAAAAACACTTGCATTAGGGTAGGAAGTGCCTCGTGTAAGAGCGTATGTGCAGGAGTAAATTATTTATTCCTTCTTCTCTGGGGTATTACTAAATTGACATCCAACGCGTTGTACTTGACAAGTGGAAGTACATCTTCCAGACTTGTGGAAAGGCGAGGTCGTGACTTGAGCCTGTCTGCATCACCACTGGCCGGTAACTTTCAGAATTTTTCCTTCAGAACTTTACCACTTTTCCAAATAAACCTTACCACACCTGCAGCTATATTTCACACTTCGAATACGTTTGTAAACCCACGTTTACTTGCATAAAACTTTCGCAAAAGGAATCTGAAGATGCTCATATGTTTGAGCTTGTCTATTTCATTTGGAATGGTGTCATCTGAAGAGGCTGTGAAAAGGATTCTTTTCTGACAAGAGGTCTTATTAGAATTATGAGACGGGAGGCTGGAGATGACTGAAAATTTGTGGAAATGAAAGCACAGGAAAGACAAGAGTGGCTGAATTTCGCAAAGGCCATTTGCGTCACACGGCACTTGAAGCTTAGCTGATGATGAAGATGAGGGTACTAAATGTTGCTGCAGATTACACAAGAGGATACAATGAATTCAATTACTTGAGTCACTATCTCAACAGATGCAGTTTTCATATCTCAAAGCAAATCCTAGTATTTTAGTTTTTTTTTTTTAAGGTTCCTAAAACAGGGCTTGATTAATATCTTTAAACTTATCGTAATGTACTCTTTCCCCTCTGATTAGCTGGTCTCTTTTCACACAGACTTGTTCTTTGCAAATCGAATATTGTTTATTTTCTTTATTCTTAAATGTCTATTAAATTTTCAATTTCCACATCTTAAGAGAGATATTTAGTTATTTCTGCATTCTAGTACCCGCATATTGCTTTCGTGTGAGGGAACAAATATCCCACCTTGGAAAGGAAGAGAGAAATCTACCTGTGTAGGATATGGCAGACCTTCGTAGTCAAACCGTTATGTTGAAGCAATCATGGAAGGAAAAATAAGCCTTAAATGGCAACTGAAACAATGGTAGTGACTGGGCGAAATCGGTTATAAATATCCAACGTCATAAACGAACTTCATAAATATACCTGAAGTTTAATTCCGAAGGTTTATCAAGTTTACGGGAAAGGAAGGGAAAAAAGGTCTTCTCCAGAAAGCGCTGGCTTTGTAGTATTTTTCAAAGACTCCCGGGATTCAATTAAGACCTTTCTCGGAAAATGCGACGAAAACACAGCTAACACCCGAGGTCGCCCATAACTTAACAAGCTGCCCCTTTCAGGGAGAAGAGGAAGTCTTTTTCTTTCCCTCAAAAAATCAGCTTGCGGTTCTCTTAACCTGTGATATTTAGGGCTTACTCTCTGCCATGCGAACTTTCCCTTGCCTTCTGCATACATTTTGTTTTTATTTCTTGTACGATGTGTGACAATGAGAAATGCGATGTTTGAGTTATAATGCATCTCATGATTTTTATAGCTGGCTGCCTTCAAAGCAAATTTCTTTTCGGTTTGTGTCTGTGGTTAGTCTGCCAAAACAAAATTTGT
>NC_089750.1:60132206-60159706 GCF_040412425.1 Macrobrachium rosenbergii
AATGTCGGAATCTGTCGACTTGAATTGTTAATATGGTAAATATGAGGTAAAATATGAATGAGCATGAAAAGGGAGATACAAAGAAGTAATGAAAAGGTTAACGAGAAAAGATGAAATAGTTAATGAGAAGTTATGAAAGAATGAGCGAAGGTGAAACCATAGATCAATATTATGAGGTGGTTTGGTCATATGGCGAGGAAGGAAGACAACAGTTTATGGAGAGGGTGTGTACGTAATTGGGAATATTAGGAGGAGGGCAGAGAGGACGATCAAGAAAGTGTTGTAAAAATAGAGAGGGTGCAGCCAAACTGTGAAAAGAAAATAAACATTTAACCGTAATATATTTACGGAAGGGATCATGAAAGCTATCATGCCCCTTTTTATTTATTAACATGTAACTTTTATTGAATGTCCCATCCATCATAAATAAAGATTTTAATAACGAAAATCTTCTCTCATTTGGAACTCAATTAGGACCATATCATCAGTGTTTGCAATCACAAATTTATCTAATCGAAGCTCTCCTATTGATGATGTGTGTCACACGAAATTTACATGGTATCATGAATTATTTTCGTGATTAATTGGTATACTTTATTTTATCGTTACCTGACATTACTCTTTGATGAGTAAAAGACACAAAATTTTCATAATTTAACAAGAAATCCCTCTATTTTCTGCTACTAGAGTTCACACTTTTTCCTACTACATTATTTACGGACCCCTACTGCAAACGTTCATGATCAGCAACTACGAAACATTTATGACTTCCTACTATACATTTTTATTAATTACTGAATATGCACTTCTAAACTTTACATGTCTAGAGTTTCAACTAAAGTGGAGCTACAAGTGACGTCTTCATAGCAGTTCTATTACTTTCTTCACTGCAACTGTGAGAAGAACGTTAAATTGTGACGAACTGTCCAGCTCATATTTTAGAAGTACCATAATTTTATATATATATATATATATATATATATATATATATATATATATATATATATATATATAGTTGTTATGTTAAGACAAACAGAGACAGGTCTAAAACTAGATTAAACATATTTCGTAATTTATTATCAGTAATTTCATGATAGTTTTATCCACGGAGGTAAACTTGGAAAATGACGTCAAGTTAATCTCAGATTTAATTTGAATAACAAGAATAGATCAGAGAAATTCATCTCGCTGTCGCAATTAAAAAAGAATAACACGCACACACACAACATATAGATATGAAAATCAGATTCCAGAAATGTGAGGAATTTGATGCAAGAACATCATTTATGCAAAGGAAATGTTCGAAATACATTTCCATAAAAGAGAACGAAGAAGTAAAAATTGCTTAAAAAGCAAAGGAATTGTGAGATTTCTAGAAATGATGAAGAAATCTCATAAAATCAGCCACGTCTGGAAATAAAACAATTTGGAAAAGAGGGTGTAGGAAATTTAAATTGAAATATATAATTAAGTCAGTTGTTTTCAGAGAGAGAGAGAGAGAGAGGGAGAGAGAGGGGAGAGAGAGGGAGACAAAGCAGCTTTAACATGCAGGATGCTTGACTTGTTGGGCATGATAAGAGCCGAGGGATCAAGTGTGCTTGAATGCATACTGAAAAGAGACGAGGGATCCAGTATGTAAAAATGAAAGCCGGCCTTCAAAAAAGAAAAAACACTTTTGCATTAGGGTAGGAAATTCCCCGTGTAAGAGCA
Source organism: Macrobrachium rosenbergii (assembly GCF_040412425.1). Taxonomy (NCBI): domain Eukaryota; kingdom Metazoa; phylum Arthropoda; class Malacostraca; order Decapoda; family Palaemonidae; genus Macrobrachium; species Macrobrachium rosenbergii. Next base: position 60,133,917 of record NC_089750.1, read on the forward strand.
TATGTGCAGGAGTAAATTATTTATTCATTTTTCTCTGGGGTATTACTAACTTGACATCTAACGCGTTGTACTTGACAAGTGGAAGTACATCTTCCAGACTTGTGGAAAGGCTAGGTCATGACTTGAGCCATGTCTGCATCACCACTGGCAGGTTACTCTCAGCATTTTTCCTTCAGAACTTTGCCACTTTCCCAAATAAACTTTACCGCACCTGCAGCTATATTTCACATTTCGAATACGTTTGTAAACCCTCGTTTACTTGCATAAAACTTTCGCAAAAGGAATCTGAAAATGACCATTTGTTTGAGCTTGTCTATTTCATTTGGAATGATGTCATCTGAAGAGGCTGTGTTAAGGATTCTTTTTTCACAAGAGGTCTTATTAGAATTACGAGACGGGAGGCTGGAAATGACTGGAGATTTGGGGAAATGAAAACACAGGAAAGACACGAGTGGCTGAATTTCGCAAAGGCCATTTGCGTCACACGGCACTTGAAGCTTATCTGATGATGAACATGAGGGTACTAAATGTTGCTGCAAATTACACAAGAAGATACAATGAATTCAACTAACATGAGTCACTATCTCAACAGATACAGCATTCAAGCTACCCTACCAGGATATCTCAAAGCAAATCTTAGTATTTTTAGTTTGTTTTTAAGGTTCCTAAAACAGGTCTTGATTAATATCTTTAAACTTATCGTAATGTATTCTTTCCCCTTTGATTAGCTGGTCTCTTTTCGTACAGACTTGTTCTTTGCAAGTCGAACATTATTTATTTTTTTCATTCTTAAATGTCTATTAAATTTTCAATTTCCACATCTCAAGAGAGATATTTAGTTATTTCTGCATTCCCGTACTCTCATATTGATTTCGTGTGAGGGAACAAATACCCTATCTTGGAAAGGAAGAGAGAAATCTACCTGTGTAGGATATGGCAGACCTACGTAGTCAAACCGTTATGTTGAAGCAATCATGGAAAGAAAAATAAGCCTTAAATGGTAATTGAAACAATGGTAGTTAGTAACTGGGTGAAATCTGTTATAAATGTTCAACATCATAAACGAACTTCATAAATATACCTGAAGTTAAATTCCGAAGGTTTATCAAGTTGACGGGAAAGGAAGGGAAAAAAACTCCTCTCCAGAAAGCGCTGGCTTTGTAGTATTTTTCAAAGACTCCCCTGATCCAATTAAGACCTTTCTCGGAAAATGCCACGAAAACACAGCTTACACCCGAGGTCGCCCATAACTTAGTTTATTCCTAGACTGAGTTCCTTAACAAACTGCCCCTTTCAGGGAGGAGACGAAGTCTTTCTCTTTCCCTCAAAAAAACGGCTTGCGGTTCTCTTAACCTGTGATATTTAGAGCTCGCTCTCTGCCAGGCGAACTTTCCTTTACCTTCTGCATATTTGTTTTTATTTCTTTTGCAATGTGTGACATTGAGAAATGCAATATTTAGGTTATAATGCATCCCATGATATTTATAGCTGGCTGTCTTCAAAGCACATTACATTTCGGTTTGTGTCTGTGGTTAGTCTGCCAAAACAAAATTTATGTCATAATATAAAATATTTTCATGAGTAAGATTAAGAAATATGAGGCTTGGCTAACGATTAAATAACATCTTGTTCTCGAATTTATTTCTTTCCTACTGGTTTAAAAACATGTTGCATAACTTATTGGCTTTTGGCTTATTTCTAAATATCAAAGAACATCTTGTCCTCGCGTGCATTTGTCTTTCCCTATTAAGCAGTTTCATAAGCTTCATAACTTATTCACTCTCTTTGCCTTTTTTGGCTTCTCATTTGTTAAGTATGACCTTTCAGAATTTATACCAGACTCTTAATGTGTGTTGAATGTTCCCACGCAAAGTATTTTGTGGTAAAATGTTTGCTAGCCTTATGGCCAGAAACTAAGGTGGTTAAAGAGTCATTTTTTTTTTTTTGCTCAACGTTTCAAAATCATTCGTGTGCCAGTGTACCTGCCCAATTAAAAATAAGAGAAATATTATAGTCATTTTGCAGTTGCATCGACTTATGATAAGCCAAGTAAATTATGCTGCTCTGTATTTTCTTTTTTGATTAAGATTTTGTAACAGTAAAATATGGAGGTCATTATCGAAAAACTGTTAATGATAGAAGTCAAATTCAACTGGAACTGTTTGTCTTCTTGATAAGCATAATTAAAAGTGACTATTATTCCAGATTCAGTTTCCCGTTCTGATCCTTTCTTTACGTTGAAATAAAAACCGCCGATGAAATAAAATTCCTAAGCTCGTTATTTGTTCTGTTTTCCTCCATTTTTAGTTGTCTTTTCAATATTTCTCGTTTCCTTCATTTTCTCTTATATTTAATGTTGTAACTTTTTTGTTCTTAATTTCTCTTTCGTGTCTTCTCGCTTAGTTTTTCTCCTTTATTTCGGTAACGAGGCTTTTTCCGCCTTCGGTTTTAATTGTTTTGTTTTTCAAAGTAAAAGATTTTTTCATTCCCCATGTTGTAACCTGAAGCTGTTTAGGAAATGCTTCAGATCTCTCGTTGAAGATACATGAACTCTCTCTCTCTCTCTCTCTCTCTCTCTCTCTCTCTCTCTCTCTCTCTCTCTCTCTCTCTTGGCATTTCGTTTCAGTTGAGATGCTTAGTTCCTTTCTTTAATGATATGATTTCCTTCCAGAGTGTAAAGTATAAATGTTTTAATTAAGTAGAGTGACAAGACCCTTTGCATTTTACCTCATTTCAAGCTCCATCTCTGAGTTTAATGGAGAAATAACTTTCAGATTACTTAATCAGGATTCTAATTAATTCGGCAGCTGGTTAACCATTTTTGTTCTATTCTAAACCTAATTCCCGGGTTTTAATGCAGATTTTTTTTAATGAATGTTTCATTGTTATTATGATTACTTTGGTAAATGATCAAGCATTACACTCTTTCCTCCTCTGGACACAACTTCCATCCTTTAATATTGGAATAAGTTCTGGAATGTTTAATCAGTTTTAATTACATGAAACAAATGATTAACCGTTTTAATTGGCCCTTTCCTCTCGATCTAAGTTTCTATAAATTTCAGATTTATTTACCAACTCTTTCACCCCATTCCTCCTTCCAACCTCATTTCGTTAGGGCGTCTTTTCATTGTTCGCAGAAGATTTTCATTCATTCCGCCTTTTTTTTTTTTCTTCAGTGCAACTTGACACAGTTATATTCGTTCAAGTTTATCGAAGGTTAGGTCTTAGATCTAAGACTACGGGATTTTTCTGGTGACAGGCAGAAGCCTGGGGCTTAGCGGAAGAGGTTTTCAATTAAAATCAGCAACCTGACGTTTTGCCTGTCCTCTCTAAATCATTATTATTACCTTCATTTGTCACTCATTTAATTTTAAGACAATAATGATAATCTGAGAAAGGTGGTCCTGGATTCAGGAATGACGTAAAAGGGGGATTATTATTTGTGAAAACAGTTCTAAAAATGGACTTAAGATAAAAATTAATTTTTTTAAACTTTATATGATTCGTTATTTTTGATGCTTAATCTCCAATTCTTCTTTATTGTATCAAAAATATATTAAGCCATTACGCGATTTTTATATTGACCATCATCTAGTTGATTGATTGATGAAATTCAAAAATCATACAAGATAAAAAGTGGTCATATTGACAAACATAAACAGCCAGCTCATTCTCATGAAAACTACCTCCTGTATTTTCTCATGTCTCACAAAATGCCTTCATTATTTTCCACGACAGTATAAATAAAAATCCCTGAACAGACTGCAAAGTGGCACCAGCTGGTCGTGGAAATCCTGTGCAATTTCACTAATCTGGCAAAAGATGGTCGTGTCAGTGAAACTGATACACTTTCATTTTTTCCCGAGTGTTGCTCCTCAATTAATTCAGCTCACAATATCCACAGCGAAGTGGGAAATTATCCCTCGACGATTTTTTTATATATGTTGTGTTGCAATATATTTGAGGATGTTACGCCACTTTTTCTGATTTATTGGGGGTTTTTATGTTTGCGTTTTCACGCATTTTTTCTGCTATTTTCTTTTAATTATCTATTACTCTTTCACTAAACTTTTCTGCATTTTATACATTTCGCAACTTATTTCGGGGTATGCTTTGCAATTTCTAGTCCTTTCAAGTTTATTAATTGTTCATTTTGAATAATATTAATAATAACGTAACAATACATTCGCCACATCATTGGTGGCACAATCAACAATGTGCAGCAGCTTTTGAGCCTAGTCTGTATTTGGACGGGTGACCACCAAAAATGTGTATTTCTTTATGGCTCTCAGTTTTTTAAATGAATTGTTCTAGTCGTGTAATTATAATGCTAAACAAATATGTTCTCCGTAAGGACGGTTGTTGATCCACTAGTTACGGATCGGTAACTATTATATCATCTTTGCATTTTACCTTTGAAAATTAGATTTCGCTTTTAACGCTACATGTCATTTTCCAAAAAGGATATCTTCGAGTTCAAACGAAATACATATATATATATATATATATATATATATATATATATATATATATATATGTATGTATATATATATATATATATATATAATATATATATATATATATATATATATATATTTATATATTTATGTATGATACAACAGTGCATTCTGGGCACTGCATAGCAAATACATAACTATTATACCATTTCTTGCATTTTACATTGAAAATAACGGAGGCAGATACCATTTTCCAAAGAGGATATCTGACCCTGACTTAAGTCAAATGAAATATGAATAAGCATATATGATTGGATACATACTTATTCCCATATATATATCTTGTATTTATATTACCAGTGAAAGCCCTTAGAACTATATACCCTATATATATGTTGCAAAGGTATATATCACACTGTTTTAATATATAACTTCCTATTTCCATTTCTATGCCAGTCTTTCCATATCAGTCTTCCCTTGTTAGGGCAGTGTTACGCAAATGACTATATATATAAATCGTCTTCAAGTATATACCCTTGTGAAGGGGCTGAATCCTGCCTTTTAAGGACAAATTTCAGTGGTACTTCAAGTCCAAACGAAGTTTGCTGATGTTCGAGGCCATTTCATCTTCTTATTTCATTTCAGCTGATGAAACTTACAAATTGTTATTCCTTTATTAATTAATTTGAATCAACACCAGTCAGTTTACTAAAAACAGAGGTCATTATCTTAAACATTGCTTTGTGATTTTTGTTAAGTATATATAATTATATATATATATATAATATATATATATATATATATATATATATGTCTGTATGTGTGTGTTTGTGTGTGTGTGTGAATGTTTGTGTTTGTATATATATATATACTAATAGGACCCCATTCAAACTGGATGGTATTCTATTGGAGAACATTTATTGAGAAAAAGCCCCGTTTATATATATTTGCTATATATATAGTCCTCATTATCAAACGGGGCTATGTACAGATACTTGATAATGAGGCCTGTTTGTCCTAGAAAAAATTTGGATTGTAACAAAACATTTCTGAATTCTTATAATCTATAATAAGTAGACACCATCCAGAAATGTTGAACCTTAAACTCTCCTGATTGGTAATTTTATAATGCATATTTATAACATTTGTGTATGTGATAAAGTTTTTATATATATATATATATATATATATATATATATAATATATATATATATATATATATATATATATATGTGTATATATGTGTGTGTTTGTGTATATATATATGTATATATATATATATATATATATATATATATAAATATATATATATATATATATATATATATATATATATATATTATATATATATACACATTTAGCAAAAATCACGAAGCAGTGTTTAAAGCAATATGTTAGTTTAAGGTAATAACAAAACATTTCTCTAAACATATCAACTTTGTCTGAAACTTAGTACATAATCATTTTAAGAATTTTCAGAAATGTTTTTGAAAGCAGGATCCAAATTAATTCACTATTATTATTATTATTATTATTATTATTATTATTATTATTATTATTATTTGTAGCAGTAGTAATAACAGGAAAACAGGAGTTCACAAAACCTTTTTAAATGATATTCTGTATTAAAGGTAGACGAGTCTGAGGGAAAAATCACATCAAATGAATATTTTCGAAAAATGCAAAACCTCTCAGAGAGATCTATAATGATCTAACTTAGATTTCCGTCACGCATCCTGAAATTTACGTTAATTAACATCACCTATGACTGGAGCAACTCGTAACTAATTAGATCATAATTGACTTTATATTGGCAGTCAACACTGGTCACTGTTTTCATAGTGAAAAATAATGAGGAAAATTAAAACGCTTGTGACGGGAGAAATTTGAAAGTGAGAAAGAATATTAGCATAAGGGAAATGGAAACTAGAAAGATAGAGAAATGAATAGTGGAAGCAGTTGTTTTTACAGGTATTTGAGAGTTAAAGCAATAGAAGATGAACGAGAGAATACGTAAATTACAGAATAGTTGAGGTAAGGAAAGCAACGGGGTCTATGCAATGGAAGTTGTAAGTGAAGAGGAGTGGCTATGGAAGGTCAAGATGGAATGCCTGTGCAAATGTTGAACACAATCTCCTGTATGGTAATAAAGTGTTGAAGTTGAGCTTGAATGAAAGGAAAATGGCGGAATCTGTCGACTTGAATTGTTAATATGGTAAATATGAGGTAAAATGTGAATGAGCATGAAAAGGGAGTTACAAAGAAGTAATGAAAAGGTTACGAGAAAACAGATGAAACAGTTAATGAGAAGTTATGAAAGAATGAGCGAAGGTGAAACCATAGATCATTGTTTTGAGGTGGTTTGGTCATATGGCGAGGAAGGAAGACAACAGTTTATGGAGAGGGTGTGTACGTAATTGGGAATTGTAGGAGGAGGGCAGAGAGGACGATCAAGAAAGTGTTGTAGAAATAGAGAGGTGCAGCCAAACTGTGAAAAGAAAATAAACATTTAACCGTAATATATTTACGGAAGGGATCATGAAAACTATCATGTCCCATTTTATTTATTAACATGTAACTTTTATTGAATGTCCCATCCATCATAAATAAAGATTTTAATAACGAAAATCTTCTCTCATTTGGAACTCAATTAGGACCATATTATCAGTGTTTGCAATCACAAATTTATTAATCGAAGCTCTCCTATTGATGATGTGTCACACGAAATTTACATGGTATCTTGAATTATTTTCATGATTAATTGGTATTCTTTATTTTATCGTTACCTGACATTACTCTTTGATGAGTAAAAGACACAAAATTTTCATAATTTAACAAGAAATCCCTCTATTTTCAGCTACTAGAGTACACACTTTTTCCTACTACGTTTTTGCGGACCCCTACTGCAAACGTTCATGATCAGCAACTACAAAACATTTATGACTTCCTACTATACATTTTATTAATTACTGAATATGCACTTCTAAACTTTACATGTTTAGAGTTTCAACTAAAGTGGAGATACAAGTGACGTCTTCATAGCAGTTCTATTAACTTTCTTCACTGCAACTGTGAGAAGAACGTTAAATTTTGACGAAATGTCCAGCTCATATTTTAGAAGTACCATAATTTTATGATATAAAATAATATATATATATATATATATATATATATATATATATATATATATATATATAAATATATATATATATATATATATATATATATATATATATATATATATATATATATATATATATATATATATATATTATATAAGACAAATAGAGACAGGTCTAAAACTAGATTAAACATATTTCGCAATTTATTATCATAATTTCATATAGTTTTATCCACGGAGGTAAACTTGGAAAATGAAAAGTTAATCTCAGATTTAATTTAAGAATAACAAGAATAGATCAAAGAAATTAAACAGATTCGCAATAAAAAGAGTAAAACATCACAAATTCATATAGATAGTTTTAAATCAGATTAAAATTGAAAATTTGATGCAAAACATCATTTATGATAAAATGTTGAATAACATTTCCAAAAGATAATGAAGAAATAAAAACTGTTTAAAAGAAAAAAAACAGATTTCACAATAAATGATGAAGAAATCTCAAAAAATCATTCACGTCTGGAAATAAAACAACTTGATGCAAGGGTAGGAAATTTAAATTGAAATAATAATTAAGTCAGTTGTTTTCAGAGAGAGAGAGGGGGAGGGAGGGAAGGGGGACAAAGCAGCTTTAACATGCAGGATGCTTGACTTGTTGGGCATGATAAGAGCCGAGGGATCAAGTGTGCTTGAATGCATACTGAAAAGAGACGAGGGATCCAGTATGTAAAAAAGAAAGCCGGCCTCCAAAAAAGAAAACACACTTTTGCAGTAGGGTAGGAAGTGCCTCGTGTAAGAGCGTTTGTGCAGGAGTAAATTATTTATTCATTTTTCTCTGGGTTATTACTAACTTGACATCTAACGCGTTGTACTTGACAAGTGGAAGTACATCTTCCAGACTTGTGGAAAGGCTAGGTCATGACTTTAACCATATCTGCATCACCACTGGCAGGTTACTTTCAGATTTTTCCTTCAGAACTTTACCACTTTTCCAAATAAACTTTACCACACCTGCAGCTATATTTCACATTTCGAATACGTTTGTAAACCCTCGTTTACTTGCATAAAACTTTCGCAAAAGAAATCTTAAAATGACCATTTGTTTGAGCTTGTCTATTTCATTTGGAATGGTGTCATCTGAAGACGCTGTGATAAGGATTCTTTTCTCGCGAGAGGTCTTATTAGTATTATGAGACGGGAGGCTGGAGATGACCGAAGATTCTGGGAAATGAAAACACAAGAGAGACATGATTTGCTGAATTTCGCCAAGGCCATTTGCGTCACACGGCACTTGAAGCTTATCTGATGATGAAGATGAGGGTACTAAATGTTGCTGCAAATTACACAAGAAGATACAATGAATTCAACTAACTTGAGTCACTATCTCAACAGATGCAGCTTTCAAGCTACCCTACCATGATATCTCAAAGCAAATCTTAGTATTTTTAGTTTGTTTTTAAGGTTCCTAAAACAGGTCTTGATAAATATCTTTAATCTTATTGTAATGTACTCTTTCCCCTTTTTTAGCTGGTCTCTTTTCATACAGACACGTTCTTTGCAAGTGGAATATTATTTATTTTTTTTATTTTTAAATGTCTATTAAATTTTCAATTTCCACATCTCAAGAGAGATATTTAGTTATTTCTGCAACCTAGTACCTGCATATTGCTTTCGTGTGAGGGAACAAATACCCCACCTTGGAAAGGAAGAGAGAAATCTACCTGTGTAGGATGTGGCAGACCTTCGTAGTCAAACCGTTATGTTGAAGCAATCATGGAAGGAAAAGTAAGCCTTAAATGGTAACTAAAACAATGGTAGTGATTTACCGAAAATCTGTTATAAATGTTCAACATCATAAACGAACTTCATAAATATACCTGAAGTTTAAATTCCGAAGGTTTATCAAGTTTACGGAAAGGAAGGGGAAAAAAAACTCTTCTCCAGAAAGCGCTGGCTTTGTAGTATTTTTTCAAAGACTCCCCGTATCCATTTAAGACCTTTCTCGGAAAATTCCACAAAAACACAGCTTACACCCGAGGTCGCCCATAACTTAGTTTATTCCTAGACTGAGTTCCTTAACAAGCTGCCCCTTTCAGGGAGGAGACGAAGTCCTTCTCTTTCCCTCAAAAATCAGCTTGCGGTTCTCTTAACCTGTGATATTTAGAGCTCGCTCTCTGCCAGGCGAACTTTCCTTTACCTTCTGCATATTTGTTTTTATTTCTTTTGCAATGTGTGACATTGAGAAATGCGATATTTGAGTTATAATGCATCCCATGATATTTATAGCTGGCTGTTTTCAAAGCACATTACTTTTCGGTTTGTGTCTGTGGTTAGTCTGCCAAAACAAAATTTATGTCACAATTTAAAATATTCTCATGAGTAAGATTAAGAAATATGAGGCTTGGCTAACAATTAAATAACATCTTGACCTCGAATTTATTGGTCTTTCCCTATTGAGCAGTTTCAAAACATGTTGCATAACTTATTCACACTCCATGCCCTTTTGGCTTCTCATTTCTAAATATCAAAGAACATCTTGTCCTCGCGTGCATTTGTCTTTCCCTATTAAGCAGTTTCATAAGTTCCATAACTTATTCACCCTCTTTGCCTTTTTGGCTTCACATTTCTTAAGTGTGGCCTTTCAGAATTTACACCAGACTCTTAATGTCTGTTGAATGTTCCCACGCAAAGTATTTTGGGGTAAAACGTTTGCTAGCCTTGTGGCCAGAAACTAAGGTGGCTAAAGAGTTTTTTTTTTTTTTTTTTTGCTCAACGTTTCAAAACCATTTGTGTGCCAGTGTACCTGCCCAACCAAAAATAAGAGAAATATTATAGTCATTTTGCAGTTGCATCGACTCATGATAAGCCAAGTAAATTATGCTGCTCTGTATTTTCTTTTTTGCTTAAGATTTTGTGACAGTAAAATATGGAGGTCATTATCGAAAAACTGTTAATGATAGAAGTCAAATTCAATGGAACTGTTTGTCTTCTTGATAAGCATAATTAAAAGTGACTATTATTCCGGATTCAGATTCCCGTTCTGACCCTTTCTTTACGTTGAAATAAAAACCGCTGATGAAATAAAATTCCTAAGCTCGTTATTTGTTCTGTTTTCCTCCATTTTTAGTTGTCTTTTTCAATATTTCTCGTTTCCTTCATTTTCTCTTATATTTAATGTTGTAACTTTTTTGTTCTTAATTTCTCTTTCCTGTCTTCTCACTTAGTTTTTCCCCTTTATTTCGGTAACTTGAGGCTTTTTCCCCCTTCGGTTTTAATTGTTTTGTTTTTCAAAGTAAAAGATTTTTTCATTATTATGTTGTAACCTGAAGCTGTTTAGGAAATGCTTCCATCTCAGACGAACCCTCTCTCTCTCTCTCTTTCTGTTGGCATTTCGTTTGGGTTGCGATGCTTACTTCCTTTCTTTAATGATATGATTTCCTTCTAGAGCGTAAAGTATAAATGTTTTAACTAAGTAGAGTGACAAGACCCTTTGCATTTTACCTCATCACAACCTCCGTCCCTGACTTTAATGGAGAAATAACTTTCAGATTACTTAATCAGGATTCTAATTAATTCGGCAGCTGGTTAACCATTCTATTGTTTCTATTCTAAACGTAATTCCCGGGGTTTAATGCAGAATTTTATTTCAGGAATATTTCATTGTTCTTATGATTACTTTGGTAAATGATCAGGCATTGCAAACTTTCCTTCTCTCGACATAAGATCCATACTTTAATGCTGGAATAAGTTTTGGAATGTTTAATCAGTGTTGTAATTGAATAAAACGAATGATTAACCGTTTTAATTGGTAACTCTCCTCGGTCTAAGTATCAATGTGTAGTACAAAAATCAATATTAGATTTCTTAACCAACCATTTCACCCCATTCCTCCTTCCAACCTTAATCGGAAAGGGCGTCTTTTCATTGCTCGCAGAAGGATTTTCATTCATTCTTCCTTTTTGTTTTCTTATCAGTGCAACTTGATGCAATTATATTATTTCAAGTTTGTCAGAGTTTAGGTCTTAGGTCTGAGACTCCGTGATTTTTGTGGTGACAGCCAGAAGCTTTGGCTCAGTGCAAGAAGTTTTCAATTAAAATCAGCAACCTCACGTTCTGCTTGTCTTCTCCAAATCATTATTCTTACGTCCATTTATCACCCTTTTTATTAGGACAATAAGGATTAAGGAATGAGGCAAAAGAGGATTCTTGGCAAAGGGCATTTTTATTTAAGAGAAAAATATTCATATTTTCATAATCTGATTTAATTCGTTAACTCAGATGTTCTTTAATGCATTAAAAACGCCATTATGGTCTTTTTATCTTTAAAATCATCTGATTAAAGGATTAGGAAAATTTAAATTGACACATCATGTTAGTTGATTGATTGATTGAAAACAAACTGCCAACTCATTTCATATGGAAAACTCCCTAAATATCATAAAGTGCTTCATTATTTTCTCATAGTGCTTCATTATTTTTTCACAAAGTCCTTCATTATTTTCCACGACAGTATAAATAAAAATCCGAGATCAGACTGCAAAGTGGCAGCAGCTGGTTGTGGAAATCCGCTGCAATTTCACTAATCTGTTAAAAGATGGTCATATCAGTGAACCTGATATATTTCCATTTTTTCTCGAGCGTTGCTCCTCAATTAATTCAGCTCACAATATCCACAGCGAAGTGGAAAATTATCCCTCGACGATTTTTTTGTATATATTGTGTTGCAATGTATTTCAGGATGTTTTGCCACTTTTTCTGATTTATGGGGGTTTTTATGTTTGCGTTTCCACGTATTTTTTTTTATAGTTTTTCTTAAATATCTATACTCATTTACTGAACTTTTCCGCATTTTATACATTTCGCAACTTGTTTCGCTTTTTTCTTTGCAATTTCTAGTCCTTTCAAGTTTATTCATTATCCATTCTGAATAATATTAATAATAACAATAACAATACGTTCGCCAGATCACTGGTCTCTCAATCAACAAAGTGAAGCAACCTTTGAGACTAGTCTGTATTTATACGGGTGAGCACCAAAAATAATTTGTATTTTTTATGGCTCTCAGTTTCTTAAATGAATTGCTTTAGTCGTGTAATTATAATGCTAAACAAGTATTTTCTCCGTAAGGATGGTTGTTGACTACAGTAATTACGGATCAGTACATATATCATCTTTGCATTTTAGTACTTTGAAAATAAGATTTCGTCTTTAACGCTACGTGTCATTTTCCAAAAAGGATATCTTCGAGATCAAACGAAATATATATATATATATATATATATATATATATATATATATATATATATATATATATATATATATATATATATATATATATATATATATATTATATAATAATCCCAGCCTCCAAATGCTTCATTTAAAGCTGGAAAATACAACAGTGCATTCTGGGCACTGCCTAACAAGGAAGGGCGAAAGGAGTATAGGCCCCTTCCTTGAGCTGTTAATCGCCTTTCAACTTTCTCCTCTTGATCATGTGACGCTGTGGGAGGCTTTGCTTTCAGAACCTAAGCCTGGATGGAGGCAGGAATAGAGCCGGGGAGGCAGATTAAGAGAGGACAGCTGGCATGAACACCTGGACTTGAGTCATAGATGAGGCCCACGCACAGGGAAACGACACCAACCCCAATCTACCTGTGGATAACCTCCTGACCCCTGCCCGAAGTCATATAAGCGACTCATCAAAGGAACAAGCAAGAGAGACATTGTTGGACGCGAGCGAGACGCATCTCCCCCTTCCATTTCCACCTTCTTCAGAGAGCCATACCGTACCACGTGGTCCTATCTTGTAGGGAACTTTAGTCTTCTTACCACTGAAGCCCTTAGCCCTTCCTCCGCCGCCATTTACCCTCACTGAAGCCACCTCTTCTACAAGGTTAAGTGATCTGTTGGAAAGGTTCTTCCAGTCAGTCACACTGTTTTAATTCTCGTAAACAAACTTCCTATTTCCATTTCTAAGTGCCAGTGTTTCCATATCAGTCTTACCTTGTTAGGGTAGTGTTATATAAATGCCTGTGTTTAAATAATGACATAAAATCGTGTTCAAGGCTTCTTGGCACCCTCTGTAAATTTGTCCTATGTATAGTTTACTGCATCCTTACTGGCTTTTAATTCATGAATCTCTCCCTTAGCAGAGGGTTTGTTAGCCTTGGAAGTCTCTCTTAATTTCAAGTTTTCCCAGTTATAATTAACCTCTCAGGCCTTGCCTGCCTGATTAGCCCATTCCATCTTTGGTATTTCATTTCATGTAAATACACGTAATTTTAAACTTACCCTAACGTGTACTTACAAATACCTTGTGAGTAGAGCCCTCAGCTCAGATAAAATATTTTTCCTTGTTTTTACGATTCCCTGAATCAACAGCAGTCAGATTTTATTCAAAAATAGAGGTAACGAAATCATTAATTTAGAGTCTATAACTGGCTCATGGTAAGCATTTCCTGAGTAAATGATATATATATATATATATGTATATATATATATATATATATATATATATATATATATATATGTGTGTGTGTGTGTGTGTGTGTGTGTGTATGTATATGTATATAATTATATGTGTATATATTTATACATATATATATATATATATTATATTATATTATATACATAAAATATATACATATAATATTTATATATACATAAAATATATATATATAATATATATATATATATATATATACATAAATATATATATATATATATATATATATATATATATATATATATATATATATATATATATATATATATATATATATATGGAACAGGGCTAAAGTAAGGACATATTTCAGTGGTTACTTCAACGAAGTTTTATGATGTTCGAGGCACACGTTTTGTGCGGCTGATAACGCATTGTTATCTCTTGGAATTGATTTTGGATGTGTACTAGCTACTGACAATTTCTAAAACATTTCTGAAAGTTCTTATAATTATTATATAATAAGTTTCATACCACGTTGATATGTTTAGAGAAATGTTTTGACATTACCTTAAACTCTGCCTTGTGATTTTGCAAGTATATATAATTTTTTATATTTATATATATTCACACACACATCACACAACACACACACACACACACACATATATATATATATATATATATATATATACACACATATATATATATATACTGTATATATATATATATGTATATATATATTTAACATTAACTTTAACTAATATATGTATATATAATATATATATATATATATATATATATATATATATATATATATATATATATATATATATATATATATATGTATATATATATATATATAGCATGCATATATTTATATATACACACACACACACATACGCACATAGCAAAATTCACAAAGCAATATTTAAGGTAATGACAAAACATTTCTCTAAACATGTCAACTTGGTCTGAAACTTAGAACATAATAATTTTAAGAATTTTCAGAGATGTTTTTGAAATTATCAGTATGTAGTACACATCCAAATTAATTCCCAGAGATAATGCGTTATTATTATTATTATTATTATTATTATTATTATTATTATTATTATTATTATTATTATTATTATTATTATTATTATTATTATTATTATTATTCTTTGTAGCAGTAGTAATAGTAGTAGCAGTATGAGTTGATAGACGAGTTTCAGGAAAAATCATGCCGAATGGGTATTTTCAAAAAATGCAAAACCTTTCAAAGAGATTTATAATGATCTAAATTAGATTTCCGTCACGCATCCTAGTATTTACGTTAATTGACATCACCTATGACGGGAGCAACTCGTAATTAATTAGGTCATAATTGACTTTATATTGGCAATCAACACTGGTCACTATTTTCATAGTGATAAATAATGAGGAAAATGAAAGAGTTTGTGACGGGAGAAATTTGAAAGTGAGAAAGAGTATTGGCATAATGGAAATGAGAACTAGAAAGATAGAGAAATGAATAGTGGAAGCAGTTGATTTTTACAGGTATTTGAGAGTTAAAGCAATAGAAGATGAACGAGATAATAAGTAAATTACAGAATAGTTGAGGAAAGGAAAGCAACAGGGTCTATGCAATGAAAGTTGTAAGTGAAGAGGAGTGGCTACGGAAGGTCAAGATGGAATGCCTGTGCAAATGTTGAACACAATATCCTGTATGGTAATAAAGTGTTAAAGTTAAGTTTGAATAAAAGGAAAATGGCGGAACCTGTCGACTTGAATTGTTAATATGGTAAATATGAGGTAAAATGTGAATGAGCGAGAAAAGGGAGTTACAAAGAAGTAATGAAAACTTTACGAAAAACAGATGAAACGTTTAATGAGAAGTGATGAAAGAGTGAGCGAAGGTGGAAACATAGATCATTGTTTTGAGGTGGTTTGGTCATATGGCGAGGAAGGAAGACAGCAGTGTATGAAGAGGGTGTGCACGTAATTGGGAATTGTAGGAGGAGGGCAGAGAGGACGATCAAGAAAGTGTTGAAGAAATAGAGAGAGTGCAGCCAAACTGTTAAAAGACAATAAATATTTTACAAAGTAATATATTTACGGAAGTAATGATGAAAACTATCATGTCCCATTTTATTTATTAACATGCAGCTGTTACTGAATGTCCCATCCATTACAAATCAAGGTTTTAATAACGAAAATCCTCTCTCATTTGGAACTCAATTAGAACCATATCATCAATGTTTGCGATCACAAATTTATTGAATCGAAGCTCTCGTATTGATGCGTGTCACACGAAATTTACATGGTATCGTGACTTATTTTCATGATTAATTGCTAGTTTTTGTTTTATCGTTACCTGACATTAATCTTTGATGAGTAACAGACACAAAATCTTCCTAACTTAACAAGAAATCCCTCTATTTTCAGCTACTAGAGTACACACTTTGTCCTGCTACATTTTTTACGGACCCCTACTGCAAACATTAATGATCTGCAACTACAAAACATTTATGACTTCCTACTAAACATTTTTATTAATTACTGAATATGCGCTTCTAAACTGTGACGTCTTCATAGCAGTTCTATTAACTTCTTCATAGAACTGTGAGAAGAACGTTAAATTTTGACGAAATGTCCAGCTCATATTTTAGAAGTACCATAATTTCTCTGATATAAAATAATATATTATATATATATATATATATATATATATATATATATATATACATATATATACATTACATATATATATGATATATATAATTATATATATATATATATATATATATATATATATATATATATATATATATATATATATATATATATATAAAGTTGTTATGTTAAGACAAAGAGAGACAGATCAAAAACTAAATTAAACAGATTCCGTAATTTGTCATCAGTAAATTCATGATAGTTTTATCCACGGAGTTAAACTTTGAAAATGACGTCAACCTAATCTCAGATAAAATTTGAATAACAAGAATAGATAAGAGAAATTCATTTAGCTGTCGCAAGAAAAAAAAAAGACACAATATATATATATGAAAAACAGATTCCCGAAATGTGAAGAATGTGATGCAAGAACATCCTTTGTGGAATGGAAATGTTCAAAATACATTTCCATAAAAGAGAATAAAAAAGCAACAATTCTTTAAAAAGAAAAGAATTGTGAAATTTCTAGAAATGATGAAGAAATCTCATAAAATTAGCAACGTCTGGAAATAAAAAGATTTGGAAAAGAGAGGGTAGGAAATTTAAATTGAAACATATAATTATGTCAGTTGTTTTCAGAGAGAGAGAGAGAGAGAGAGAGAGAGAGAGAGAGAGAGGGGGGGTGGGGGGACAAAGCAGCTTTAACATTCAGGATGCTTGACTTGTTGGGCATGATAAGAGCCGAGGGATCAAGTGTGCTTGAATGCATACTGAAAAGAGACGAGGGATCCAGTATGTAAAAATGAAAGCTGGCTCTCAAAAAAGAAAAAAAAAACACTTTTGCAGTAGCGTAGGAAGTGCCTCGTGTAAGAGAGTATGTGCAGGAGTAAATTATTTATTCATTCCTCTCTGGGATATTACTAACTTGACATCCAACGCGTTGTACTTGACAAGTGGAAGTACATCTTCCAGACTTGTGGAACGGCCAGGTCGTGACTTTAACCATATCTGCATCACCAATCCCCGGTAACTTTCAGAATTTTTCCTTCAGAACTTTACCACTTTTCCAAATAAACTTTACCACACCTGCAGTTATGTTTCACACTTCGAATACGTTTGTAAACCCACGTTTACTTGCATAAAACTTTCGCAAAAGGAATCTGAAAATGCTCATTTGTTTGAGCTTGTCTATTTCATTTGGAATTATGTCATCTGAAGAGGCTGTGATAAGGATTCTTTTCTCACAGATCTTATTAGAATTATGAGACGGGAGGCTGGGGATGACTGAAGATTTGGGAAATGAAAACACTGGAAAGACACGAATGGCTGAATTTCGCAAAGGCCATTTGCGTCACACGGCACTTAAAACTTAGCTGATGATGAAGATGAAGGTACTAAATGTTGCTGCAAATTACACAAGAAGATACA
The DNA here is from genome assembly GCF_040412425.1 of Macrobrachium rosenbergii. Taxonomy (NCBI): domain Eukaryota; kingdom Metazoa; phylum Arthropoda; class Malacostraca; order Decapoda; family Palaemonidae; genus Macrobrachium; species Macrobrachium rosenbergii. Next base: position 60,152,029 of record NC_089750.1, read on the forward strand.
ATGAATTCAACTAACTTGAGTCACTATCTCAACAGATGCAGCTTTCAAGCTACCCTGCCAGGATATCTCAAAGCAAATCTTAGTATTTTTAGTTTGTTTTTAAGGTTCCTAAAACAGTTCTTGATTAATATCTGTAAACTTATCGTAATGTACTTTTTCCCCTTTGATTAGCTAGTCTCTTTTCATACAGACTCGTTGTTTGCAAGTCGAATATTATTTATTTTCTTTATTCTTAAATGTCTATTAAATTTTCATTTTCCATATCTCAAGAGAGATATTTAGTTATTTCTGCATTCTAGTACCCGCATATTACTTTCGTGTGAGGGAACAAATATCCCACCTTGGAAAAGAAGAGAGAAATCTACCTGTGTAGGATATGGCAGACCTTCGTACTCAAACCCTTATATTGAAGCAGTCATGGAAAGAAAAATAAGCCTTCAATGGTACCTGAAACAATGGTAGTGACTGGGTGAAATCTGTTATGAATGTTCAGCGTCATAAACGAACTTCATAAATATACCTGAAGTTTAATTCCGAAGGTTTATCAAGTTTACGGGAAAGGAAGGGAAAAAAGGTCTTCTCCAGAAAGCGCTGGTTTTGTAGTATTTTTCAAAGTCTCCCCTGATCCAATTAAGACCTTTCTCGGAAAATGCCATGAAAACACAGCTTACGCCCGAGGTCGCCCATAACAGTTTATTCCTAGACTGAGTTCCTTAACAAGCTGCCCCTTTCAGGAGAAGACGAAGTCTTTTTCTTTCCCTCAAAAAATCAGCTTGCGGTTCTCTTAACCTGTGATGTTTAGATTTCGCTCTCTGCCAGGCGAACTTTCCCTTGCCTTCTGCATATTGGTTTTTACTTTTTTGCAATGTGTGACATTGAGAAATGCAATATTTGAGTTATAATGCATCTCATGATATTTATAGATGGCTGTTTTTAAAGCAAATTACTTTCCGGTTTGTGTCTGTGGTTAGTCTGCCAAAACAAAAATTGTCACAATGTAAAATATTCTCATGAGTAAGTTTAAGAAATATGAGGCTTGGCTAACGATTAAATAACATCTTGTCCTCGAATTTATTGGTCCTTCCCTATCGAGCAGTTTCAAAACATGTTGCATAACTTATTCACACTCCATGCCCTTTTGGCTTCTCATTTCTAAATATCAAAGAACATCTTGTCCTCGAGTGCATTTGTCTTTCCCTATTAAGCAGTTTCATAAGTTCCATAACTTATTCACTCTCTTTGCCTTTTTGGCTTCTCATTTCTTAGGTGTGGCCTTTCAGAATTTACACCAGACTCTTAATGTCTGTTGAATGTTCCCACGCAAAGTATTTTGGGGTAAAGAGTTTGCTAGCCTTATGGCCAGAAACTAAGGTGGCTAAAGAGTAATTATTATTTTTTTTTTTTTGCTCAACGTTTTAAAATCATTTGTGTGCCAGTGTACCTGCCCAATCAAATATAAGAGAAATATTATAGTCATTTTGCAGTTGCATTAACTTATGATAAGCCAAGTAAATTATTCTGCTCTGTGTTTTCTTTTTTCTTAAGATTTTATAACAGTAAAATATGGAGGTCATTATCGAAAAACTGTTAATAATAGAAGTCAAATTCAACTGGAACTGTTTGTCTTCTTGATAAGGATAATTAAAAGTGACTATTATTCCGGATTCAGATTCCCGTTCTGACCCTTTCTTTGCATTGAAATAAAATTGTTGATGAAATAAAATTCCTAAGCTCGTTATTTGTTCTGTTTTCCTCCATTTTTAGCTGTCTTTTTCAATATTTCTCGTGTCCTTCATTTTCTCTCATATTTAATGTAACTTTTTTGTTCTTAATTTCTCTTTCCTGTATTCTCACTTAGTTTTTCCCCTTTATTTCGGTAACTTGAGGCTTTTTCCCCCTTTGGTTTTAACTGTTTTGTTTTTCAAAGTAAAAGTTTTTTTTTCGTTTCTTATGTTGTAACCTGAAGCTCTTTAGGAAATACCTCCACCTCAGATGAACCCTTTCTCTCTTTGAAGATACGTCTCTCTCTCTCTCTCTCTCTCTCTCTCTCTCTCTCTCTCTCTCTCTCTCTCTCTCTCTCTCTCGGCATTACGTTTGGGTTGAAATGCTTAGTTCCTTTATTTAATGGTATGATTTCCTTCCAGAGTGTAAAGTATAAATGTTTTAATCAAGTAGAGAGACAAGGCCCTTTGCATTTTACCTCATCACAACCTCCTTCTCTGAGTTTAATAGAGAAATAACTTTCAGATTACTTAATCAGGATTCTAATTAATTGGACAGCTGGTTAACCATTTTATTGTTTCTATTCTAAATGTAATTCCCGGGGTTTAATGCAGAATTTTATTTTCAGGAATATTTCATTGTTGTTATGATTACTTTGGTAAATGATCAGGCATTGCACACTTTCCTTCTCTCGACATAAGATCCATGCTTTAATGCTGGAATAAGTTCTGGAATGTTTAATCAGTGTTCTAATTGAATAAAACGAATGATTAACCATTTTAATTGGTACCTCTCCTCGATCTAAGTTTTAATGTGTAGTACAAAAATCAATATTAGATTTCTTAACCAACCATTTCCTCCTTCCAACCTTTGTCGGTTAGGGCGTCTTTTCATTGCTCGCAGAAGGATTTTCATTCATTCTTCCTTTTTGTTTTCTTATCAGTGCAACTTGACGCAATTATATTCGTTCAAGTTTGTCAGAGTTTAGGTCTTAAGTGTGAGACTCCGTGATTTTTCTGGTGACAGCCAGAAGCTTTGGCTCAGTGCAAGAAGTTTTCAATTAAAATCAGCAACCTGACGTTTTGCCTATCTTCTCCAAATCATTATTATTACTTCCATTTATTACTCTTTTTATTAAGACAATAATAGAAAGATGTGCCTGGATTCAGGAGTGAGGTTAAAGAGGATTCTTGGCAAAGGGCATTTTCATGTAAGAGAAAAATATTTATGTTCTCAGAATCTGATTTAATTCGTTAACCCAGATGTTTGATTTATAATTCTTCTTTAATGCATAAAAACACCCTTATGGTCTTTTTATCTTTAAAATCATCTGGTTAAAGGAGGTAGGATAATAGAAAATTATACATAATGTTAATTTCAGTCTTATTGATAAATATAAACAGCCGGCTCATTTCCGTGGAAAACTGCCTTCAGTATATCTCACAAAGTGTGTCATTATTTCCACGACAGTATAAATAAAAATCCGCGAACAGACTGCAAAGTGGCACCAGCTGGCTGTGGAAATCCTCTGCAATTTTAATAATCTGTTAAAAGATGGTCATGTCAGTGAACCTGATACATTTTCTTTTTTTCCCGGGCGTTGCTCCTCAATTAATTCAGCTGACAATATCCACAGCGAAGTGGAAAATTATCCCTCGACGAATTTTTTTTATATATTGTGTTGCAATGTATTTCAGGATGTTATGCCACTTTTTCTGATTTATGGGGGCTTTTATGTTTGCGTTTATGTTTTTTTTCAGATATCTTCCTTTCTTTATGATCTGTTGTATTTCCGCATTTTATACATTCTGCATCTTGTTCTGTGACTTGCTTTGCAACTTTTTGTCCTTTCAGGTGTATTGTTCATTATGAATAATAATAATAATAATAATAATAATAATAATAATAATAATAATAATAATAATAATAATAATAATAATAATAATAATAATAATTCGTTCGATAAATAATAATAATAATAATAATAATAATAATAATAATAATAATAATAATAATAATAATCAACAAAGCGAAGCAACTTTTGAGTCTGCTCTGTATTTGGATGGGTGATCACCAAAAATAATGGGTATTTCTTTATGGCTCTTTATTTTTTTAAATAAATTGTTTTAATTGTCTAATTGCGTGTTGATTATAATGCTAAACGAATATTTTCTCAGTAAGGTCGGTTGTTACTATTTATGGATGAGTAAGTATTACATTATCTCTGGATTTCTCTTTTAAAAAAGGAAGATTTGGTTTTTATCCTTGCATGTCATTTTTGAGAGAGGGTGTCTTTAAAATAAAACTTGAAATATGTATACTTAGCTAAAATCCCAAAGCAATGAAAAAACATTTCCCCAAAAATATGAATTTAGCGTACAATAATTATAGTACAAACTGCTTTTAGGAATTTGCAGGAATATTTTTGAAAACTTCACTAGCTGTCATACTTGCAAAGTCATACTTTTTCTGATATTTACATTAATGTTTCTTGATTATCAAGAGACACATAAAGGATCAATATTTTTTGGCAATTACAAATCTGGGTTTTCTAAATTATTCTCAATTGAATACGAAAAACAAATTATGTCATTGTAGATTATGCCCCCATTCGAACTAAAAAAAGGACGCTGTAATCTGCCAATAAAACCACTTCTTGAAACATTCTTGTCTCTCATAAGTATTATTCAAATTCAAATTCAAAAAATTATATGAATACAATTAGTAAACATATAAAAAAGATATAAGTATTGATAAAAATAACTTATCCCCTGGGTATTACGACCTGATAAAATCAGCTAATACACAAATAATCTAAAATTTCTTTCAAAACTTGAGATACATGAACTAAAATTTTCTTTACGGTCAATATTATTCGTTATCAGTATCGTATTTATCGGTCATTTTCAGATACATCTTAGAAAAACTTTGACAGTTTAGAATATACCTCTGCACACACATAATACTCAGAATGCACAGAATAACAAAAGAATTTAGTCCTTGTCAGCTGTAAAACCATTAAACCTGTTGAGTCTTATCTTCCCTTCTAAAATGGCACTGAAGCCCTTTTAATGGGATTACAGCAATGGCATTTACTGGCATTGCCAGAGTTTATACTGATTTGATAGCTGTTTTCTCTCTGGGCCGGAATATCTATGCTCTCGTGTTTTAGGAATGGTTTGTTTATAATGCCAGTATTATGCGCCATTTTGAACATAAGTTCGTTACAAGAGTTCATTTCCTTTTTTGTTGTTTGTGATATCCGGTAAGACTTTCCACTGTTGGCATTAATTCTTTACAGGAACTTGGCAGACAAATAGGATTATAATTTTAAGATACATAAGTATGCTGATAGTTATATTGTTATGTAATTATGTACATCAGGTTATGGTTACTGGAAAAGCCAAATATAATTACAGGAAAAAAAATTAAGTTATACGTAGGTCTCCCACTTATTTGAATTCTTAAATATTCGCTGTATTTGATTCTGAAAGTATTTTCGCTTAATAATTACTACCAAAAATGGCGTTTTTATTGATGACTCTGCAAAAAGGCATCTGTAATTATAATCTGGTTAAGATAATCAGACCATGAGGTAACTTCCAGCCAACTTTCATGAAAGTATAACGAAAAGGTTTGAATAAAAATAATAGTAATAATGCGGCCTCAATAATAATAATAATAATAATAACAATAATTCGGCCACAAAAACAATAAATTTCGCGATGACAACGGAGAAATTTCGTATAACTCCTTGTAGCCGAAGTTCGATGATAAAGGTACAAGTGGTTAGACTCGTAAAGGCATCACCCCCTTCCTTCACCCAACTCCCCTCCCCGTCTGTCCGCACCAAGTAAAGGAGAAGAGAGAAGAGAAAGAAAGAAAGAAAATAACGGGAAACTATAACTATCAGCAACGTTGTTCGTTTCTTTTCGTCTTTATGATCGAGTCCTGAGAACAACAACGAAGCAAATAATGTTATCTTTTGGGAAAGTTTATTCTGATCGGAGGGGATGCAGTGGAGGGCGACGGCTTTGCTTAGCGAATGCCCTTTTATTAATGGATTAATGGACTCCACTTCTCTCTTATTTGAACGCTGATGACAGGCAAAAGACAGCGGATTATTCGCTTGTCATCCTGGTATTATTGTATTGGCTTCAGAGTGGTGTCAAAATATATGAAACGTTAACGGACATTTATGAGTCGTTTAGCAAGGATATTTGTTCTTTGGAATGTAACTATATCGACTTAATTTCATTGTCGGAAAGGTGAAAAACATATATACTACGTGTATATATATATATATATATATATATATATATATATATATATATATATATATATATATATATATGTATGTATATAGGCTATATAATATGTATGTATATAGGTATATATATATTTTCTGTAATGTATATATATACTGTATATATACTCTATTTAGATACATGTATACACAAGTATGAATTTATGTATATATATATATATATATATATATATATATATATATATATATATATATATACACATATGACTATTTATCACATAAAGTATATATACAATCAGAAAAAGCTACAAACGTCATGTTCATATATATATTTTCATATATATAGTTGATAATAAGTCCACCGTCCCGTACTGTAGTCCTGATTCCTCGTCCGTCGCTGGTTCGACCCCATGGACTTATTATCAACTAAAAATAACATATATGAAAATATATTACTATAGAGTGAATTGATATTAAAGGACGTTTGTAGCTTTCTGAATATATCACATATATGTGTGTAGGTATATATGTGTGTATATGTTTTCTTTATATTTATGTATATATACAGTATAATATATATATATATATATATATATATATATATATATATATATATATATATATATAATATATATATAATATACACATGTATTTATGAATATGTATTTATGAATATATATATATATATATATATATATATATATATATATATATATATATATATATATATATATATATATGTATGTATAGATGGCAGCCGATTCCAGAACCTTTTATGGACTAGCCCTACTGTAAAACAACGAGGTCTCACACTACTAGTGGCGCTGAATAACTCTGATAGGTTCCAGCTCTTGACCATAAGGCCTAAACCTCATAATCAGTTAATCAATCAATCAGTCACTCACACCAATTTATATCATAACCCGATTCTCATGGGGGGGGGGATGTGTTACTCTTCAAGTCATATTTCACTTCTCTTTGATGTTCAGACGACTATAGCGAAAAACGTTTTAGCCGACAAAAATTTCAGTTCACTATTGCAATGCGGTTTGTAATGCCTAATTATGTAGTTGGTTGTTTAAATTATTATTATTATTATTATTATTATTATTATTATTATTATTATTATTATTATTATTATTATTATTTTGGTAAGAGTCCCTCTTTCAAGCAAGTGCGATTGAAATAAATTGCTGCATCAGCTGCATTGACCTTGTATAGAGTCTTCTCTATTTTCCTTATAACAGTCTTCTCTCTGTTACTACAACTGGCGAGTAACGCGCCAATGTGATTCATCAGGAGTTAAATTCCAGGGATTTCTACGTTCGTGTATAAGTATGTCAAATATGGTGAGCATAGTCCGAGAGAAAACTGTTTTAAGGAAAACAGAGAAGACTTAAATTATCTTATTATTATTATTATTATTATTATTATTATTATTATTATTATTATTATTATTATTATTATTATTATTATTATTATTATTCAAAAGATTCACCCTATTCATATGGAAGAAACCCACAGGGGCCATTGACTTGAAATTTGAACCTCCAAATCATGTGGTGTTCATTTGAAAGAAGTAACAGAAGATAATAGGAAATACATTAACGAGCAAATTTGCGATGGTTTGGAGAATAAAAACCTCTTCGGTTATTGGAAGGATGATCCGTAATCTTCGTTTTGCTATTA
>NC_089750.1:60164706-60182206 GCF_040412425.1 Macrobrachium rosenbergii
TTTGTGGCAGCGAGTGGTGGGCTTTACTTTTGTGAAGTAACCTTGAACTGGAGGGAGAAAATGAAAGTGGAAATTTTGTTGATAGGTTGAGTATATGTAATTCTGAATGTGTAAAAGTAACAAAATGCAGATATATATATATATATATATATATATATATATATATATATATATATATATATATATATATATATATATATATATATATATATATATATATATATATATATATATATATATATATATATATATATATATATAATTATTTATATATATACAGTATATATATATATAAAATATGTATACATATATATACATATATATATACCGTACATATACACACATAAATACGTACATACATCCATTGTATATAGTTTATGCATATTTATATATGTGTGTGTGTGTGCAAAAAACAAAGTCAAATTTTCAGAATATCCTAATTATCACAAGACCAGTGATTAATTATCGTGATACTTCATTTTTATTACACGGTTGTGATTTCTCACATGTCAATGGAAGACAAAGTGAACATTCAATTTTCTTACCTTTAGACTACATTAAATACATCTTTGATCCTCGATGCAGTATGAAGAGTAGTTTATATTTCAAATTGCTCACATTTCCTATTATTTGGTTAGCATTATTAGTAATATGACAATAAAAAAAAATCTTGTTCTCAAATTTACGCATTAACCATGGTTTGAGGCAGCTATTTAAAAATGCGTTAAAACAACGTGAGATGTTATGAAACTCTAGAAAATAAATTTAATATGATAAATGCAATATAATGTTGAAATTTTTGCATATCTCCGTTATATTAAAAATATAGGATTGTTATTTAAAGCTATCATGAGTTTAGGAGTGAGAAAAATCGTATTGATTAAATAAGAGAATGATCCTTATTACCAGTGTATTTTGTATATATTCGTAAAATTGATAAGTTTTCCAAAGGAGAAAGATTTCACTACTGTTACAATATTTGTAATGAGAATATGTTTTTATGGAGACCGCTCGCTTAGAAGTACATCAGTAATTAAAGCGAAATAGGTTTTAAGTTATAGCAAAGAATAAAGGCAGAATATTTAAATAAGATGAAAAGATGTAAATGATTGTCTCCTCAGATATGAAAACAGAAATTCAAGACTGTGAAAGACCATTATACAGAGGTTATGCTAACCGGGCTATGACATAGCCCAAGGCTTGAAAAAACATTGGTTATATGGCCATCACCTAGCGAAAGACAAAAAAAAAAAAATCAGTACCCGAAATATGACATCAGCCACAAATAGGAGCCTAGATACTAAGGAAAAAAAAAAGATACGTTCTTCCAAAATGTTGTATTTTCGCGTGCATGCTATTTTATGAATCAGTAGCCGGGATGTTTACATAATGAGCAAGAGGGCAAGAGCAGCTCCGCTTTAAACGTGCTCCGAAACCAGCTCTGTTTCGCCGCAGGTCCTGAGGGCATTGCGCCTTCGTGACGTGAAGGGGAAAGGTTAAAAGAGGAACAGCTGAACATATTTCTCTCACGGTGTTCAATTACTCGGTGAATATTCTTCCTGTAAATCACTTTCCTGACGGATGTAGCCTCTCGGCGGCGTCTGGCCGAAAGATTTATTGAGGCCCAGATAGCGTATCTATCTCCTGTTTTTCTTTGTTGACGATTTTTAGGTCGGCGATGTACGTTAAAATTAAAACGCACAATGGAGCTCTCGAGCACGCACACACACACACAATTATATGTACACACACACACACACACACACACATATATATATATATATATATATATATATATATATATATATATATATATATATATATATATATATATATATATATATATATATATAAATAAATGGTCAGCGATGTAATGTTAAAACTAAAACGCACAGTTATCTTAACACACACACATACACACACACACACCCATATATTATACGATATTTGTAGCTTCATGATTGTATATAAATGACGGTGTGATAAAAAATTTTCATATATATATATATATATATATATATATATATATATGTGTGTGTGTGTGTGTGTGTGTGCGTGTATGTATAAAATGAACAGCGTAGCGAGAAGATCGGAAATCATCTCTAATTTTTACTTACGCCAACGCTCCAGTTTTCTGGCTGCCCTGTTTAATTTTAAACTTGTGCTCGGAAAACAGCAGGTGTTTACACATATGTATGTTATATATCGGTATATATACACACACACATAATGACAGTTTTGTCAGCAAATCGTACAAGACTTTGTCATACATTTAGATATTAAGCATAAAATATCCCTTCCTATTGAATTCGCTTTACGTTGGGTATTTGCCTACAACCAAAGGGAAATTAGTATATGTGATAAGTTCATCTGTCCCGTCCAGGATGCGAACCTATGGTAAGAAAGTTTGACTTATCCACTATGCTGTCAAGCGAGACTTTGCTGTACATATTCCTGTCGAATTCAGCCATCTCCAACAAGATAGCTAGGAGCCGATTTTGTAATAAATGGCTATTTATGATATGTAGCCACGTAGCTTAGCTTGACAGTTCTTATACATGTTGGAAGGCCAGCCAACAGGTTGAATTTGAATAAATTAATGGAATACAAGTAAGATGTTGTGGAATGGAAGTATTGCATAATCGAGCGGCTACCAACCGGGAGATAAAAGTTATATTTAGAAGAGTAGAAGATTCCCAAGAAATGGTGTGAGGAATAGTTGTTTATTCGTATTAAAGGAAAGTTTCAGAGTAATACAAGGAACTTTATGTATGTGTATTTATTTTAATATTGTTTAAAGTTTTTCTAAGTGAGAGTAGTGTGCATGTATCTAAACAGATCTTTTGTTCAGGTTGATAAAGATAGAATTTGGAGGTGTAGATGGTAATTTGTAGATGGAAAGATTATCATACCGAACGTTAAGTATTTATTACATTATGAACCGGAAAAGTAGTTACAGTTTGTTTGTGGAGTCGTGCATGAAATGTCGGCTATTGTTTGCAGACTATACAGAGTTAGTATCGAGAACGAAGAGAAACTGCATATTTTAATAAAATGGGTCATAACTGGAAGTTACGAGAGTTTTCTCCTTCAACTTTCTAGAAAGTTTTGGATTGATGGTGTGGAAGAAATGTTGGAAAGAAAGTGTCATAATATCAAGGATACAACAATGAATGCAAGACTCAGATTAGACTCAGAGCTGACAAGGATTTAGTGTAGGCACAGCGTATGAAAGTGTCAGTCTGAAAATTTTCCAGTTTTATTTTTTTTTTTTACAAGTTTATCCTTCATTTTGTAATTAGTGGATGAACATCACAGTGATTGCAGACTTTTTTCACCTATAGAAGTTTTCCTCTAAGGGAAAAGGTATAGTGATTATATATATATATATATATATATATATATATATATATATATATATATATATATATATATATATATATATATACATATATATCTAATTTATAATATATATGTGTATATCTATATGCACGTATTTATGTATGTATATATATATATATATATATATATATATATATATATATATATATATATATATATATATATATATATATATATATATATATATATAATGCATATGTACGTGAGTGTGGTTTAAGAGATTTCATCTATACATCGAATGCGGCCTATTTTTACCTAGAATATACCCAACAGAGTATTTTTCTTCATGTTACCAAATATTTCCACCACTGCAAAGACTCCCTCGTAACATACCGAGGAAGACTGAAAGGAAAAAGCGCTGCTGTTGTTCTTGCGAAAGTTTCTCGAAGTCGAGCTGTCGTCAGCGCACGTATGGTATCGATCTTTCTCGGAGACCTGTAGCGTCCTCGACCGTCGGGGAAAAGCCTTTGCCTTTGTATCCAGCGGCGGTCACTTTGTCTCTGCTCGTGACTTTGAAAGGCGATGCTTTGACGGAAAGACGGAGGTCCACTCTCCACTCAGGTTTTCATTTATAACGTTAGATTAATCGTGCACTCCCCTATTTTCTCTCTCTCTCTCTCTCTCTCTCTCTCTCCCTCTCCATGGACACAATGACGAAGTACTGCACGCTCGAAACGGCAATAATATTATGATTTATTGCTCATTAATATTAATACAAAGTCACAGAAAATATTATCAATCAAAATGCCAGTATCAGAATTCCAGTAGATTTTGAATCTGTGTGTGTGTGTGTGTGTGTGTGTGTGTATGTGTGCGCGCGCAAAACAGAAAGCTATCTCTGCCTTGCTTTTCCCAAAGTTCACCTGGATGGAACTGCGAAAGAATTATAATTTGTGTCAACTGTGATAAAATAAAGGCTGGTCACATATTAGCCACAAATACTGAAGCGTAGGATGTGTTCATTTCTTATAATTCATGTTAATTAAGCCTCTCATTCTGGCATATCGGCCTCCGTCAGAACGGTCTTTATCACTGCCTACCATTCGCGCTATTTTTCACCAAAATCACCTTGCCTAACATTATCTGACTTTCCCCGAGTTCATTCTCTGGGTTCAGCCATTCCAGATTATGATAAAATTCCTTAGGCGATCCGAGAAAGGGTATAAGTACTCCCTGGCAAGGAGACTCGCCAGATACAAGTATGCTAAACATTTTAATGGATGTATAAAATCCGCACAATTCATCAGAAAAAAATGTATCTTTGGATTTCGGCATACGCCACCAGATGCGGAGAACGTTCATGACCAGACAAGTTTCTCCATACAGGGTCCGGGGTCCAGCGCTAACCCACTATTTTATAAACACTTTTGACACTGCCAGTAATGTTCGACTTTCGCATTCCACCACCTTCATCCTCTCGGTAATATATATTCGAGTCAACCACTTCCATCAGCACATATTTCAGATTGCTGTTTTCGTGATATTCTCGGACTTTCATAACTTTGCTTTCGCTAATATTCCTTTTCCCCACCAAAATATGTCTGTATCTCTAGGCTACTTAGGTTTTAATCACTTGACAACTCGATAACTTCATTTGCAATGTCATATTATCGTGTTCCATTCAAAACTCCTACTATTATCCTACAAAGCCGTCTCGCCTGCGTTAATGCTCAGTTGCTGAAAATTATCCCCCTAATTAATGAATTATTCGTGGAAATTAAACGAATTCCCTAACAACAAGAAGCACATCTGAGACACAGCCTAGTCCCTCTACTGTATTTTCTAGTGGTATTGATTTTCTGTAGCCTTGTGTCTTTGAATGTTTACTTAACCCTCTCCAGTGTCCCAGTCACCATAGACAACCGTCCTCCCCACCCATCCCCTCCTCCCCCCCTACCATACCAGGCACACACATCAGAACCCAAGCCCAATCGCTATCATTTATCACGTTGGAGTCAGGGATTTCTCCCTGAGGACATTAATCTTCTTCGAAGTTTCATGATGTAGGGTCCAAAGGTCTGATGTTAGGCGGCACAGTTTGAAGAGGCTTATGGCTGGGTGCTCTCTTTTTTTCCCCTTGTTTTTCGTCGTTGGGGCCTCTGCATCAAGTTTTCATTAAAACTTCCACTGCAAAAGTGTTCAGACTCATAAGCTGTGGTTTCTGTTTTTGTAATTTTTATCATTTGGGTTTTTAATCGTTCTTCAAACCAATCTTACCCATAGCTCAGAATTATGAATATAGCCGAAGATTGATATCAATCTCTATTGTTATGAAGATGGGAGTTTAGACGGTCATAAGCTTTTATGTGTAATGATATCATCGTATATAGAAACTTAGACTGATTTCATTCTCTCTTATTCGCCATGCTGTAGCTCCATTACTTCCTAGCAACAGTTGCAATATCAAATCAAAGAATGAGCCGATCGTCAAAAGCGAGGAGATTGTTAACGTGTACATTTCCATTATTCTTATTATTCAGAAGATAAAATCTATTCATATGGAACAACCTCACAGGGGCCACTGACTTGAAATTCAAGCTTCCAAAGAATATGGTGTACCTTAGGAAGAAGCAAGAGGAGGTAAAAGGGAATACGTAAAGAAGAGATCCCACTTATTAATAAGGAAAAAATAAATGAATAGATAAATAAGTAGATAAAATATATTAAAATGCAAGGAGGATATTATTAGGGTAGTAATACCTTTCTGTTTACAATGTATCATAATACTAAGTAATTTTTGCTCTTTTTCGTCATGATGACCACTGTTGCCATATTTATGACGACCCTAGCCTCTTTAAACCAGCCAAATAGTACTCTATTAAATAATTCACAAAGAAATTCCTGAATAACGCGCCATACACAATGACTTCGCAACAGGATACCGCGCTATGGTCGGTGACGTCACCATTGAGTACCAACATGAAAGTGTAATTTTAAAAATCCCCCTTATGAAAATTCAACACAATGGCTGATGGGAGAGGCAGTACTGTACCCTTATATTGCCCCGGCCTTTGGGAAATGAAAATCAAGGAACATTACAGTAATCATGGAACACTGGAGCAAGAAGAGAATTCTGACTCGTGGTAGTGGTGAGAAGAAGCTAACGAAACGACTTATTTGAGAATTGGTGACTCCCATCCTTGTTAAGAACTCGAGAAGCTTCGAAGAAACTTCTCAGAGTTGGAAAATATATTTAATTCAAACCACAAAACCGGGACGTAAAATTAATAAAGTTAATTCAGACAATAACATTGTGACTTTAAGAATGCATTTAATCCAGATAACAAAATTGGGGCGCAGTATATTTAGTCGAAAGGATAAAATGAAATAAAAAGTAGGTTTGATCAAAAGAGTAAAATCGTAACGCAAAATGAATACATTTGATACATAAATTATAAAATCGTAAAGAAATAATACATACAAGCCACATAATAGAATGATGACATGTAACACATTTAAGACATATTAAAGATCGTGTAGTAAAATGTACATTTAACCTTATAAAGAGTGTAATTAGGGAAAATGCCTTCCATAAAGAAAGTAATTAGGTGAGAATCCCTTTCATCCGGATGACGAAACCGTGAAGTGGCACATATTTTTAATCCAAATAAAATCGTGGGAAAACTTCTTCGCAGAGAAGTGTAGAGAGCGAGTAATTGTCTTTGCATGTCAAACATCATTATGTTCCAGAACCTTTAGCAGACAGCCACATCATTACTCTTGCAAGTTTTAGGGCTCTTTTTTTCCTTATTAAAATTCCCAATTTCGTTATATTCAGCACGAAAAAAGAAGGACAATAAAGATACATAAAGTTCATTTACTGTACAAATTTATCATCCTTTTCTACGTTCAAATTTTTAGTAATAGTTAAGCTTTCGTGATAATTGTGTTATGATGCAATTTTTGTGGTCTGTCTTCAGAATTACTTTTTGTCAATGGAACAGTTCAAGTTTTAAGCAGTATTTTAACTTTCGCGATAAAAGTCTTTCTATTGCAATTTTTAACGACATAGATATTTTTGATACTGTAAACCCTCTATCCATTGCAACTCTTTTGTATATGTATCCTATATCGGAGGAAAACGCGTCACAAACGCGATGATTTTTCATAGCATCTCTGACCTGGAATTATTTTGGGAAAGCTTTCGAAATCTATGAAGCTTATGAGAGTTTGTTTTTCAGTGATAATTAGAGTTGAAAATGGAAAGTAATTCGAGGTCGGTCTATGCAATCGATGCCAGCAGCCAGATTCTATTAAATAACTTATTTACGTTTAATCTTGTGATTGGTATGCCACGTTGTGCACATATAACAGTAACCGTTACTGCTATTATCATCATAATTCATAATCTTAATTGTTCGGTTGTATGTACTTCGATTAAATTATGTTCACAGTACTGATAGAACTTCCTTTTAAAGTGTGAAGAAAACGAGAGGTTAAGGGGGCATTGAGGTTATTACAGTTACATAGTATCTGGTGGAAAAGTGACCAGTAGATTGTGCACAGATATTTAGACTGTTCGTTATGGGTAGTTGAGTTTTCCCCTGAACTGACATACTCTCAGGAATCTGTCAAGAGCAATGCATAATTGCAAAAATCGGCAGATTTCCGACGGGAGCTGATGTGAATCCAATTTGGAACCCTAGATTAAGTGAAAAGCCTTTAATTCAGACCTATTAGGGAGGATAGTGCTGGAGGATTTTCATTCAAGTCGTCTTTTTCCTCTGACAAAATGGAGACAAAATCTCCAGTTAAGTGATATTCCAGTCACATATCTTTGTGATGAAGATGTTTGCGTTTGGTTTATTAATGCAGTTGACAACGTACTCCATTATCTAAAACATGACTTCCCATACTCTTCGATTCATCTCTCTTTCTCTCTCTCTCTCTCTCTCTCTCTCTCTCTCTCAAAACATTTACACTTTTTTTCATATGAAAATAATAACATAATAATATGCCCTTTATTATTTACATAACTTTAAATATCCTTGACCCTAAAACATTTATCATATGAAAACGTTTTATTGATATCTCTCTCTCTCTCTCTCTCTCTCTCTCTCTCTCTCTCTCTCTCTCTCTCACACACACACACACACACACACACACACACACTTTTTTCTATCTCTATGATAGTAATAATAACAATAATAATAACAATGATGATGATGGATACAGTACATATAAAAAATTATTATTATTAGATTATGAAAAATATAATAAATTTTGGCATACGTTAAATGTATACTTTACCATACATTTACCGGACCATTTTCGACCCCACGTACCGGCACCTTTGATCATCCCATCGACCCTCATAAGTCGAGCCTGACCACTTAAGAGAACTCGGCTCTCGACAGAAAGTAGTCTTGAAGTACCCGGCAGGAGAACAACTTACAGATTCCTCTGCGTCTCGGTAAATTTAATCACAAAATGGATCTCTTTTACAGACAATTTCACGTATTAACGACTTCTGAGCGTTAAGATGGAACGAAACCAAATATCTTT
This sequence comes from Macrobrachium rosenbergii, assembly GCF_040412425.1. NCBI lineage: Eukaryota > Metazoa > Arthropoda > Malacostraca > Decapoda > Palaemonidae > Macrobrachium > Macrobrachium rosenbergii. Next base: position 60,173,614 of record NC_089750.1, read on the forward strand.
TGCGATTTACTGTGCCATAAATAATACGTTTTAGCCGCGACGTGAGCTAAAGCTGTATCTTTTAACTATTACGATTATATACTCGGGTAAACGATCATGAAATTTGGTTGCTAGGTTTTCTGATTTCCGGTGTAAAATATTCCTGTTTTCCATTTTCTGTTTTTTATCTTCTGTCATGTGCATTGAGGAATAACGTGCACGATATGAAACGTTCTTTTTGATGATTGTTTATAAAATTTTGACAGTGAATGTCTTATGATTTTATGACTATTTTTACCGTGAATAACTGCAATTAATTAGATAAAGTATTTCGAGTTCAACCATATCAAAAGCAATTTTCATGAAGAAGTGTCCCGACAACTTAGACTTATAAATAGGCCTCTCTTTGAGGTAATGCAGCCGCTCTTAACAAGAGTAGTCTACAGCTGTAAGCAAATGCAGCGATACAAATTTTAAAACATAATAAGATGTCGCAAAGTAATTGTTTCATAATTCGAGGAATTGATCAGCCTCCAAATTACATTTATAATCCTTTGTCTTACATTTGATAAACATATGAGACAATTTTATTAAATATGTACACGAAGAACGTCCACTGATGCCATTCTTATTCACATCTGTTTGTCGTATGCACGAAGCCAGGTTTGCATTTTATTTGACAACATCATTCTGCGAGAAGCCAAGTAAAGCTTCTTTGTGCGTGTAATTCTAAGTTAGAAAAAGGAATGGACTGTAGGTTGCGTCACGCTCTTAAATCTCTTGATTTACCCAGGCCGACGTTGGGTTCAATATGAGATTTTCTCTCTCTCTCTCTCTCTCTCTCTCTCTCTCTCTCTCTCTCTCTCTCTCTCTCTCTCTCTCTTAAAAATTATATACCCCATGGGTGTAAGTTATTCCCGAGATACAGTTAATTGGATATTAAACGATATTGTGACTTAATATTTGTGAATATGGAAAATGTGACAGTGTATATGACAAAAATTAATACATATGTATATACTGTATATATATATATATATATATATATATATATATATATATATATATATATATATATATATATATATATAGATATATATATATATAGATATATAGAGAGAGAGAGAGAGAGAGAGAGAGAGAGAGAGAGAGAGAGAGTTGGGGTTGTAGTCGGGGTGAGGTAAGGAAGAGACTCAAGGATCGCCGAGCTGTAATTTCTTGATTGGTGTTACCTGGCAATCTGAGTAAATGGGGGAAACTCTCCTTTGGACAAAATTGAGCTTTGTCTGAAACGACACCTGTATAAAAAAGGTGGAAAAAAAGTTCTTTGAGAAGAAGAGAAGTGTTCGCTTGAGGGGAAGGCGGTGGTCTTACAGTTCATCTTGATTCAATCTTACTAAAAAAAGGAAATGCTGATCAGAGGCACCATTAGTGTGAGAACAGTACCCTAAAGCGTAAATAGTGACGAATATAGTCACCGCAGGCCACTGCAAGGCTTTTGGAGTTTCTTTGAAGTATAAAACTACCCAGAACGACATTGCCTGAATAATCACTGTCATTCTGTGACCTCTCCAACAGGGGTCTGATGCTGTGATGTTAAAGTTTTATTTTTTATAAGTTGGACCACATTCATCATACGCGTTTGACTTGTTTCAGAATTCCTCATATAATTTCCAACTCAGTAACTATATTTGGAAGTGAAAAGACAGTCCGAATAGACATCTAATACTTGCAAAGTATCCATGGGATATTACCAAAAATCCTTTATACGGACACATGCAGGAGTACAGAAGATAAATATAGACGGGATAGCAGACTCTCAGACACAGACTGACCAGTAAGGGAGAGAGAGAGAGAGAGAGAGAGAGAGAGAGAGAGAGAGAGAGAGAGATCTTAATCATTTATGCCACTAAAAAGCCAAAAATATAGTATATATAGAGTTCAGTTTAGAAAGGAATTTTTCCTTTTCCCCTTAGAGGACCCAACCCTTCCCATCCCCTCCCTAACGCCCTCCACCCAGACATCATATGTGAAATCATAAATCCCCGGCACTAAATGTCGACAACTACGGAGACGACAGCTTGGGAGGTCGTTAAAAATCTGGATTTAGAAAAGGCGGGGATTCATTGATAGCGAACTTATCTCAGAAAAGATGGCTCTTTGAAAGGGACATTAGGCCGACTCAAAGGCTGTTCCAGATTATGACACTGTTTTCAACTCAGTTCCTGAACGGCATTTTGTAAATGCAACTAATTTTCTTCTTTTAAATGCAAATAGACGATTATGGGACATGCAGACTCTCAGACACAGACTGACCAGTAAGGGAGAGAGAGAGAGAGAGAGAGATCTTAATCATTTATGCCACTAGAAAGCCAAAAAATATAGTATATATAGAGTTCAGTTTAGAAAGGGAATTTTTCCTTTTCCCCTTAGAGGACCCAACCCCTTCCCATCCCCCTCCCTAACGCCCTCCACCCAGACATCATATGTGAAATCATAAATCCCCGGCACTAAATGTCGACAACTACGGAGACGACAGCTTGGGAGGTCGTTAAAAAATCTGGATTTAGAAAAAGGCGGGGATTCATTGATAGCGAACTTATCTGAGAAAAGATGGCTCTTGAAAGGGACATTAGGCCGACTCCAAAGGCTGTTCCAATATGTGATTATGACACCGTTTTCAACTCCAGTTCCTTGAACGGCATTTTGTAAATGCAACTAATTTTCTTCTTTTTAAATGCAAATAGACGATTATGGGACATGCAAAACATTAGAACATATCACCTTCAGTGACGCCATTTCGTATTTTCATACCTCTGAATGTAAAATAATATGCCCTTTATTATTTACATAACTTTAAATATCCACAAATTACAGTCGCATTATTTTAGGTTTCCCTGACATATCCACAAAATATAGCCACACCATTTTACATTTTTTCTACATTTGCATATCAGCTATTTATTATGACATTTTCTATTCATATCCTTATCACTATAAATTCGTCCAAAAATAAGCCCTTATATTCTCTCGCCTTTGCGGATTTTTACTTATTTATTGTCAGTTTAGATGGAAATGTGCTAATTTTTTCTTTATATACGAGCAGTGGCTGTTTTCCTCTTACCGATTATTTTGTCAAACGAGTTGTGTGACATATTGGACAAAATTAAGCTTTCGATAATTGATCGTTATCGAAGTTTTGTTCTAAAAGTGAAGAAATTTTCAGTACCACTTAACTTTGTACCTCCCTTACCTTATGTATTGATAAGATTTCACAGAAATTTCTGTAGTTTTCGTAATTAAGGAAATATAGTGGTGTAGTACTAGAGTAACATTAACTTATCCTCACAGAAATAGTATAACTATGGTTAACTCTCTTGGAATATGCGAGAATTATTTTAGAACGTTCCGTTCTGTTCATCAGTTAGAAAAGAAAGAGGATCTCCCAGCTTTACAGAGAGGAAAATCTGAAACTCGGTATCTATGACGTCTCTTTGTTTTATCGTTTCATTTGCTTTCAATTTCTTTCACGTTTTTAAGCCGAGATAAAAAAAATTGCTCATACCATTGTATTTTGAGTGTCACACTGTCGCTCTAATATATATATATATATATATATATATATATATATATATATATATATATATTATATATATATATGTGTGTGTGTGTGTGTTACTTCCGTCAACTGGTCGTCTGATGAGCGAAAATAAACAACATCGGTTATGGCCAGCATATTGATGGTCGACCGTTAGGTGGTGCCAGATGCTGTCCGTTTATTATCAGTGAGGCAGGTCTAAGAAATAATAACATCCGCAAACCTCTTAGGTAAAACCTGAAAGTTAACACAGGTCGACCCTGATTTGCATCTACTTTTCGATCCAGTTGAGAATGGCTGTCGGCGTCAGCTGAATCCAAAGATTAGGCAAAAGAAGCTGGCCACCCCATTGCGTTATCCCACAGCCACATAAGCATATCTCTACAAACCGTGTCCCCGACACCGTTAAGTCTTTGCAAATTCCATATTTAAGGTCCTTGTTAAAACTCCATCTTGACATTCTGATAATGATTCTAAAAGAAGTAAGTTTTAGTAGAATAATATTTGGGATTGCTCGGCATCAGTAAGTCCACACCTGCCCCCCCCCTTTTTTTTTTTTTTGCTCTGTGCCTATTTTCACGCTCCGTTGACTCCCTTACTGTATTATGAAACATTGCCTACATGAGACCCTCCACGCCTCTGCTTTTGCCTTTCCATTGTAGCAGCTAAATTTATGTGTGGAACTTCAGTACCCAGTGGCTGCTGAGTCCTCCCTAGGCTGTCTCCCCTTCGTTGATTAGTCGCCTTCTCTCTTTCGTGAAACGCCTGTTTCTTGTTTTGGTCGACAACAACCACTTTTTTTTCTTTTACTTCCTTCCTTATATTCCCGAATGACATTCATGGCCTTTAACACAAGGGTGTTTGATGCTGCTTTTGTTATCGTTTGCCTTTATCTGGATGTTGTTTGTAATAGGCCCTAATAATCTATTTTTAATCGTTAAAGATTGAGATACCAAGTATTGTTTTTGTCTAGTCTAGTTACACTAATTTCTTTTAAACTATGGCAAACACCCTTGTTGAAATATCGTTAGTGATCAGAATTTGCATGGTCTTATCGCATTCAACCTTACTGCCTCTGTAGATTGGAAAGTGACTAAGAACTCAGAGGATAAGCGTTAGTCAGATTGTCATTTTCCTAGCTAATATAAAAGATGCTGCCACGACATGTGATGATTTCCTTGGGTGCAAATGAATCGCGACATCATCTGTAAAATTCCCTTGCTCTTCCATCGAAATGTTCACCAGAATATTTCAGTTTGTTTCTCTGTATGTAATAAATATTAATCACAAGAGTATATCGTCCATTACACTTCGTGCTGTTATTAACAGGCAACCTGGATAGTCAATATATTGCCACTTCAGATTCATTTCAACAGGAACTATCTATCTATCTATCTATCTATCTATCTATCTATCTATCTATCTATCTATCTATCCAACAAATAAAAAGACGAAGGAATAACCTACAACTAATCGATTAGAAAAAAAAAGTTCCCCATTTCATCAGCAGTTTCTGGATTTATAGGTATGAAAGGACTCTGCTACTGCCAGTATTTGTTGCAGCATACTTAGGGCGAGAGATGTTCCATAACTCGAGTAATAGGCCCATAAAGAGGAGGCCACATACATTGCCTTATGAAAGACGTCATTAAATCAGGTATAAATATCTCATGGCTGATTTCATTGTGTTTTTTGTATTTCATGATTGTCTTTGGCTTCCAAGAAGGGGCAACAGTTTTAGTGCCACATTTAGCCAAAGATTCTGGATAGTAGCAAGATTATTTCTATCACTGACGACAGATATTGGATATTGGAAGTGTTTTGGAAAGTCTCCCGTGGATCATGTACTTAAATGGTAGTTTGTAAAGTTTAAATTCAGTTCATGATTCAATGGATTTAAGATACATTTTGAATTGAGTGACAAACGTATTATATTTCTAGGCTGTGAACTGGTGACATTTTACAAATTGAATGACTGTTCCCTTTGTAGGAGACAGAATTACAACAAACTCTTGAACTTTTCGGAGACAAATGCCCCTCTGTTAAGAGAGGAGGAGTTTCTGAAATTCTGAAGAGTTTGTTTTAACTTTTTACCAATGTGTCTTGGAAACTTACTTTTTAATGGGTCTTTTTGCCCTTCATATTTTTTATCGTGATTGATTACCTTTTGGTTTCTTAAAGTAAATGGAGATAAAAATATATCATTTAAATTTCAAGAGAGCGTGCTGCGTTCTCTCAGCTCATTAGTTGTTGGAATTAATCATTCCTAAAACTGGAACTCCACAAGATCGTAATTCCCGATCAGGAATCCAATAAAGACCCGTTCTGGATTTCCAGAAAGTAGATGAATTTTTCATCCCCAAAAATGTGTCACGTTGTTGGGCTTCACCCTTGCTGTGAAAACAGTGTAATACAATAAACTATTTAAAACGTATTTCCCTCCCTAAAACCTTTGCTTTATCTTTCCTGATATATTCAACATATGTTCATTCAAGCCCATATTTATGTGCCTGTTGATTTATCTGTCATTGTTTTATTTAAGCCCTATTTTACTTAACTTTCCTCTCTTATCCGTATTCAACTTGCTTTTCGCAAGTTGGCGTTTATGCTGTACACGTTTGCTTTGTAAATTAATGTGCTTTTTCCACAAGATCCGTTTGTTTATGTTCAGTAATGATAAATGATAACATTAAACTTGGTGACCATATATTTTTTTGTGTATGACAGTGCTTACCTACGGCAGTGAACTCCATGTTTAGATTTGCTATCGTACAGCCCGGGGCCAGTCGAGTATACATAAAGTATAAAAACGAAGGTTAACCGGACACGTAGTCCAGCTGTATTTATGTGTGGGGGAGTGAATTAAAGCCCCTTCCGTGCGCTGGCTTTTTTATCTTTTAATTACCCTCCTTCTGCTGTGTGGCCCCGCCCTCGTGACCTTGACCTTTGGCTACTTATTTTTATGTATGATTCCTTGAAATCTTGTATATGATCGTTAGCAAAACTGGTGAACACACTTTCAGCCATAACGTACCTTGGTCCGAGCTTCGGACAATACGTAACGTCCACAGAGTCGATTCTTTTCTCTTCGGTCCTCTGTTTATTACCGCCAGTTTTAACGACATGGGATCACAGATAATAATTAAGATAATAGTTAATGTGGCTCTCTTATCAATGCCAATAATCGCTTGACATCTAAGACCCTCATGTAGTCCTGTGAGGACAGTTTGTCTTTTATTGTGTCATCCATTTTAGTTCGACGGGTCTGTCAGAATCCCTCTCCACTCGAGACATCTCATTATTTCCTTTTATTTTTCTTTATTGCTTTTTATCACTTGAATTCCAACTCGCTGCTTTTGCTGTTCAGTGATGAAAGCCTTTTTTTTTCTGCTTCAGCAATTAGCCTTGTCTGGCATCCCACTCACTCATTTCGAGTTCTTAGTAAGCTGGATTAGCGTCTGACTGCAAACAAAACAAATACGGCCTGTTTAATTGTTTTTGTCTTGCTTTAGAAGAATTGCTAGAAAAGTATTTTGTATATAATAAGTAATTACATATTTTTTGTACGTACTTAATTAAATCTCTTTACTTATCAGGGAGAACTCACAAAAAACTAACAATGATCCTGGATATATATTATGTATTAGTATTGCTCGGATTACATGGTTCGTTGGCTGGTTCTTAATTTCTCCTGACAACCTGTAGAACTTACCTCCTATTTCTGTGTTTCCCGAATAACCTTTATCGTTTAGGACACAAAGAAGTTAAGTGTATTTTAGTTTAACCAGACCACTGAGCTGATTAACAACTCTCCTAGGGCTGTCCCGAAGGATTAGATTTATTTTACGTGGCTGAGAACCAACTGGTTACCTAGCAACGGGACCTACAGCTTATTGTGGAATCTGAACCACATTATGACGAGAAATTAATTTCTATCACCAGAAATAAATTCCTCTAATTCTTCATTGGCCGGTGGAGAGTCGAACGCTGGGTCATCAGCGTGCTAGCCTAGAGAGCTCTACCCACCTCTCCAATGAAGCATCGTTTAGGACACAGTGTCTGCTGCTTCCCTTGCGATTAAAAACCATACCTCCCGTCCTTCTTTCCTCACCTTTCTTATTTCATTCGGACACGGACTGGTTATGGACACAGGGTTGTATTTCCCTTTAGCCTTTCCATTATAATATAGTTCACAATAGAAAATTAGCTTGATACTACTAAGCAAAGTTCTGCAATATTACGGAAAGGGTGTTACTGTCTGCTGTAATATGAAAACTTAAACTTTTGGCACCAAAGGCTTTTGTCGGAATTAATTGTAGATTAACCAGTACTGCACTACACATACTTGAGGATTTCACTTCATAAGCGCTTTAAATATAAAATTACTTACTGCACTTTTCCGTAAAGTTGTATAACAGAATAGAAAGGTAAATACCTTTGGGAAATTGTGAAAAAATATATGTATATATATTTGTGTATGTATGTTACATACATACATACATATATATATATATATATATATATATATATATATATATATATATATATATATATATATATATATATATATATATATATATATGCGTGTGTTTCGCATCTATACTGATCCAAATGTCTTTGTGATATATATATATTATATTTATATATATATATATATATATATATATATATATATATATATATATATATATATATATATATATATATATATATATATAGGCCCTATATATACACACATATATATATATATCGTGAAAACATTTGAATCAGTATGAAATTTTATCAGGATGAATAACGAAGTATTCCAGCCAAAATATTTGAACAAATAAAAAAATACAATAGCAAATGTAAGATGGAATTTATTTGTAATTCTCGTAACAATAAATTTTCCCATAAACCCAATTAAGCTCTGGGTGGGAGGGGGTCGTGGGTTCGGGGTCAGGGGAAGAGGTCATATTCCAGGAACATTTCGCTGTAGTGTAAATAGTTTCCTGGAAAAAACTTTGCTGCTAACTT
>NC_089750.1:60187206-60194706 GCF_040412425.1 Macrobrachium rosenbergii
GAAATTTACAGAGGCGCGGAGGTATCTGTCATTTTTTCTCCTAAAAGTGCTTCAAAGGGAATGAATGTTGCATCATAAACTCTCGACTTCTTTCGGTGAGAGCAGAGTTCCCCAAAGTGGTCAGGGTCGACCTTCGAGGGTCGATGGTACAATCAAAGGTCGGTACATGGGGTCGGAAGGGTCCATTAAATGTATAGTAAATTATGCCAAAGATAGTTATATTTTTCATAAATCTAATAATAACTGTATCATTAATTATATCTATTGTAGCCATTATTATTATTATTATTATTATTATTATTATTATTATTATTATTATTATTATTATTATTATTAGCATAAATAGAAAAAGAAGGGAAAGAGATAGAGAATCAAGGGAAAGAAGAGAGGAGGGGGCCAGGGGAAAGGGAGAGTAGGAAGATCAGTAAAACGTTTTCATATAAATGTCTGGAGGTCGATGCACAGTGAAACTTCGAAAGAACTGATGAATTTAAGAGCGTGGGAAGTCATGGTTTGGACAACGGAGTGCTCTGTCAATCGCATTAATATTAACAGGTGCAAATGTCTACCAAAACACGCGTGACTGGAATATTAGTTAACTGAAAATTGTTGAGTTTCCATTCTGTCAGAGAGAGAGAGAGAGAGAGAGAGAGAAACTACGACTTGAATTAAAATCCTCCCACACCGCCCTCCCTAATAAGGCTGAATTAAAGGCTTTCCTTTTAATCTGTGTCCCGACTCAAGGTCTCAAATTGGATTCACATCAGGTCTTGTCGAAAATCTGCCGAAATCTGCTAATTCTGTAGATCTCAAATTAGGCATTACCATCCAAAGATAATATGACCGTACGTTAGTTCGAGGAGAAACTGCATAACCCTAAATTCTATAAACAGCTCTATAACTACACACTCTAAGTACCATTCACTTTTAAAGAAAAGTTTCTAACAACAATTGCAAACATAACTATAATATAATTGAAATTACTGTAATTGAATAATTAAGATATACAATTATATTAAGAAATCACAAAAAATATGCACGTGATTTTATTCATTAGCTGAAGCCACAGGAAAAGCTTGAAAAGAAACGACAGAGTGCCAAGTATTTTCGTGTATTTAATACACGAAATTACTTGGCACTCTGTCGTTTTTTTTTTTTCAAGCTTTTCCTGTAATATGCAATTACAATAATAGTAGTGACGGGAACTGTTAGTTGTACATAAGCATAACATTTACAACAAATTAAATATAAATGATATTTAAAAGCATCTGGCTACTGGGAACGATTGTTTAGATGAATCTCGAATTACTTATTACCTTTCACTATAATTTTCATGAAAAATGCTTTCTTAAACTTTCAAGATTTCGGGAAATTTCAGAAGAAATATCCAGGTAAGAGTTACAATGAGAAATGCTCTTGTTTGTTGTGAGTTTTTTCTATTATTATCAATGGCCTGTCCTTTCTGTTGTTTATGAGCGTCATTTACACATTTACTAGCTGACCAACCCGGCACTGCCCGGGAAAACTGAATGACAACTGATAAACTCTGTCTCTCACTCTCTCTCTCTCTCTCTCTCTCTCCTCTCCCTTTTCCTGTTAAGATAGTTGCTTCAGTTACATTGCCCAGTATTTTTGATATTTTATGTTCCACCCTTTCTCACCCCGGGAAAATTCTGAATGACAACTGATAAACTCTCTCTCTCTCTCTCTCTCTCTCTCTCTCTCTCTCTCTCTCTCTCTCTCTCCTCCAACACACCCTCTATTCTCTCACTTCCTCTCCCTCTCACTCTCTCCCTTTCCTGTTAAGATAGTTGCTTCAGTTACATTGCCCAGCATTTTTGACATTTTATATTTCACCCCTTCTCACGCCCCATTCCTATTGAGCTGAACTTGGATTTAATGAGCATCAGGACTCACTATTCTTCTCAGCTACCTTGAAAACTATGGATTAGACAATATCTGTCATTTTTTATATTTAATTTTCACCCCTTCTCACCAACTCCCCTCCCGGCCGATCTTGGACTTAAAGGCATCAAGGCATCGGGAGTGTCACTATTCATCTCAGCGACCTTGAAAACTATGGATTAGACACTAATATCTGTCATTTTTGACATTTTATTTTTTACCCCTTCTCACCCCCCGCCCTTCCTATCAGGGCTGAACTTGGAGTTAAAAGGCATCAGGAATGTCAGTATTCATCTCAGCGACCTCGAAAACTTTGGATTAGACGCTAATATCTGTCGTTTTCGTTTATTCTTATATGTCACCCCCTTCCTATTCCCACCCCCTAACCCTCACAGTATTCTTTCCCAGATAGTAAGTCATGTGTATACCAAGTTTGGTTGAAAACGATCAGTGCATTTCAGAGTTATGCTGGAACACACACATCCATTTCCATTATATAATATATATATATATATATATATATATATATATATATATATATATATATATATATATATATATATATATATATATATATATATATATATATATAAAGATTTATATAATATATAAAACGGATAATCATTATAATCTGAAAAATAATAAAATTAAATCTAAACGCGATTCCATTTACAAAAAATTTATTAATGGAGCTTCTTCATAAAACTACTATAACAATAAATTATGAATATTCATTCTACTCACACTGCATACAATAGAACTGGTCCGAGTCTAAATATTTTTCTGTAAATCATTAAAGTTTTCAGTAATTCTCAGTTATAAAAAATGTCAGTCGTTAAAAATTAATCGGCTTCTATAATAGATAAAAATAATCGCAAATTAGCATATCTCGTTCCGAGAAATTATCGAAAATGTATGAGGTACTATCAGAAAAATACGCTCTCTTGAATAATTACTAACTGAAGTTTATTTTTAATTCTTTGTTGTTTAAAGAAACTTTAAAATAAATATAATTATCTGGGCATTGAAAGATGTGTCACAACAACATATTATGATTATTATTATTTGAAATAAGGAGGCGCTCAAGGACCAAGCCAAAGAAGTTATCACGTTGCAAGGGAAGTTTCCTCTGAATATAAACCGGACGGAAAAAAAATTGCAAGTAAATATGAAATAAATAATGACAAACCAACAAACGGATAAATATATGTAGTTATAGGCATGAAAATATGTTAATGTCTGGGGCAATGATATAATCTCACGCTTGTGATGTCTAAACTTCGGAATAATTATTCGCTAATACAATGGGGATTGATGCAAAGATGAGAAGGTAAATAGACTAACAATAAACGATGGCAGCTAAAAATACTTATAATAACATGTTTCCCGTTTCTTGTTTTCAGTTCTTATTTAAAGAACATAAAAGAATTTTCCAGGCTTTACTCCAATCAAAGTTACCGCTTGAATTATTCATTTATTTACGTTATGAGCTATCCAGGAATATCTATTTGTTTAATATCTTCTCCATTTATTTTCGGAACCTGATCATCATTGCCCTCATTCGACGCCTACAATTTGATGTCGTATCCTAATTACCTAACGAGGAAACGCCGATAGGCATTTGAAATTTCAGTTCTTTTTCTGAATGCTGCTCGGTCAGTCGCTAACGTCATTTTTTTACTCTAAATACTAAGTTGAAATCGTTTACTCATCAAATATTCCCGTCGTTTCTTGCCATTCTCGATTCCCTTTGGTACAGCGTCCTTTTTTTGGGGGGCGGGGCGCATGCGTTACAATTCCTGACATCGAGTTTGTCTGATCTAATAATAGGCATTTTCAATGGGTGTGTCAATATCTTTTCTTTTTCCTTCTGTGGAATTGTTGCTGAGAGTCTGATTAATTAAAGGTAATGGACTTACGACTTTCTGTGGATAAGGAATGCTATTATATATGTACACACTTTCTGTTTATATGGAATGCTGTTAAGCATGTATCCCACCCCACACACATGCAAGGTATGCACAGAAAAATAGATGTCTGTCTGTCTTCCTAGTTTTCTCTGCTTAATTGAAGGGTCAGTTTTAAAATGAGTCAAGTTCCAGGCTAGTAAAGTTCTTCGTTGGACGAGCGGGTTCCGTTCTTAGCTACCACTCTGTTGGCCGCGAGTTCGAATCTCCGATCGGCCAGTGAAGAATAAGAGGAATTTATTTCTGGTGATAGAAATTCATTTCTCGCTATAATGTGGTTCGGATTCCACAATAAGCTGTAGGTCCCGTTGCTAGGTAACCAATTGGTTCTTAGCCACGTAAAATAAATCTAATCCCTCGGGCCAGCCCTAGGAGAGCTGTTAATCAGCTCAGTGGTCTGGTTAAACTAAGATACACTTTTTTCCAGGCTAGTAATGAATATTACTAAACTTTTATGAAAATGTCATTGCCTCCGAAAAGTGCACCGGTAGCTTCCTGTATGAAATTCTTTTTGTATTTCTTTGTCTAGGAATTTGTAGTAATACCTTTGGAAAACAAGGTATAAAGAGATGGTCAAAAAAAGATAGATGAATAGAAAAACAGAGAAGAATTTTTAATAGTGTACAGTCAAGCAATCGCATTCTTTTAAAGATGCAACTTTAAAATGGGCGAGAGAGAGAGAGAGAGAGAGAGAGTAACATTGAAGGAAAAAAAGAATTATTACAACTCTCGACTTCTTCCTGTTTAGACAAAGGTGTTCTTCTGGATTAATACAGAGCACTTCTTCGTTTTATCTCTTACTCGGAGACAAGTAATTACTTTCCCTTACTAAAATAAGAACGAGAGAGAGAGAATAAAGTACCCGAAATTAACCTAATTTTACCTAGGTCGGATAAGTTAGCAGCAAAGTTTTTCCAGGAAACTATTTACACTACAGCGAAATGTTCCTGGAATATGACCTCTCCCCATGACCCCCAACCCACGACCCCCTTCCACCCAGAACTTAATTGGGTTTATGGGAATATTTAGTATTGCGAGAATTACAAGTAAATTCCATCTTACATTTTTTAACATATCTTAGTATTTGTTCAAATATTTCAGCAGAAAGTAATTTGGTAATCGTTCTGATAAGAATAATCTCATATTGTTTCACATGTATTCACAAATTTTGGTAGCTTGCACACAATCATCATTGTATATATTCTATATATACATAAATATATATATGTTTATGTGTATAATGTGTCTCGAACATTTTATCAGTTCCCAGATTTCCCTTAATACTTTTGATTTTCGTAAGTTAATCAACTTCTGGGAAATATACGTAAATTCATATTTAAAACCTTTGCTACCATGAGGTCAAGTGTCCATATTACAGCAGCTTGGAAACACTTTCCATAACATAGAAGAACTTTGCATAGTTTCAAGCTAACTTTGTATCATGAACTATTATTTAGTGCAAAGGCTAAAGGGACATACAGCCCCGTGTCCTTAACCAACCCATGTCCGAATGAAATAAAAAAGATGAGGAAAGAAGGACGAGAGGTAGTGTTCTTAATCGCGAGAGAAGCGATATACCAGCTTCCTAAACGATTAAGATTTAGTCTGGGGAAACAAAAGCACGAATAAGTTCCAAAACTTGTCCGTAGAAATCCGAGCAATACTGATACGTAATGTATATTCAGGATTTTATTTTTTGGTGAATTTTCCTTCATAAGTAAAGAGATTTAGTTATGTGCGAAAAAAAATATGAAATTATGTATATGCAAAATAATGTTTTAGGAACTCTAAAAAACAACAAAAATAAAAACAAACAAATAAACGGGGGCGTATTTATTTCCTTTGCAGTCAGACGCTAATCCAGCTTACCGAGAACTCGAAAAGTGGGTGGGAAGCTAGACAAGGCTAATTGCTGAGCCAGAAAAAAAAGAAAGAAAAACCTTCATCACTGAGCAGCAAAAGCAACGAGTTGGAATTTAATTAATTAAAAGCAATAGAGGAAAACAAAATGAAATAATAGGATCTCCCGAGCAAAAAGGGAATTTGAGAGACTCGATGAACTAAAATAGATAACATGATAAAAGATAAACTGTCCTCAGAAGAATATATGAGGGCCTTAGATGTCATAACCTATAAATGCAGAAATCGCTGATGAAAGGGGGAAGGTTTTTTGATGGATTAATTGGTGTTCGCTTATTTCTTCGTCCTTTTATTTGTTGGATGGATAGAGAGACAGACAAACAGAGAGACAGGTAAGATAGATATATAGGTAGATAGATAGATAGATAGGCTGGTTAAGTACAGTATTTCTTTAATTTTATAGTTCCTGTTGATATAAATCGAAGTGGCTACATGATAATGCAGATTTCCTTTTGAATAATGGACCGAAGTGTAATGAACTATACAACCCTGAATTTCTTGGTGGATAATATTTACTAACATGTTGAGGTACAAACTCAAATAATCTGGCGAACTTTTTATTGGAAAAGCAAGGGAAATGTACACTCGATGTCGCGATTCATCTGTACCCAAAGAAACCATTGTATGGCAGGGCCATAGCTTGTGATGGTATCTTTTATATGTGCTTGGAAAATCACAAACTGACTAACGCTTATCCATATGTATATATATCATATAGAATAGACCACAACAGTATCTGATATCCTATTCTTTAACAGTTAAAAAGAGATTATTAAGGGCCTAATATGAACAACATCCAGATATATATAAACATACATATATGTATATGTGTATATATATACATACATACACACACATATATATACATACATATATATGTATATATATATATATATATATATATATATATATATATATATATATATATATATATATATATATATATATATATATATATATATCAGTTACCTGAGAGAAAGGCAATGTTCTCAGAGAATATGATGATCAATTTTCCCTTATTGCGAATTAAATGTAAAAGAAACCAAGAATGTAAGAAAAATAAACAGCATTAACGAACCAGTTTTAGATTTACCTCTCTACAAGGCTCCGATATCCTCTTTCATTTTGTTACTGATAAACAGAACAAAACATTAAAAGTGATTATCTGAAATACAGGGAGAAGCAACCAAGAGAATAATATCTAGTGGGAAGGGAAAAATAAATACAAAAACTACCCGAAATTCCGTGAAATTATATCAAATATACTAGGTGAAAAGAAGTACGTAGTTAAATAATACAAATTTCTCCAAATCTGGAAAAAAATTCGAAAACCATCTGTTATCAAAGGTTTAGTTTTATCTTGTCTGACACATACTCGTTTGACATTAACAGGTATGAAGAGAACTGCTATTGCTCGTAGAGCAGGAAAAAAACGAGCACATTTCTGTCTAAACTGACAATAAAGAAGTAAAAATCGACGAAGGCGAGAAAATGATAAGGGTTTATTTTTAGAAAAGTTTGTAATGATAAGAATGGAAAATCTGTCTCAATAAATAGTTGATGTTCAAAGATAGAAAAATATAAAGCGGTGGGAATTTATTTTTCGGATAAATGTCAGGGAGGCCTAAAATAATGCGACTGTAATTTGTTGATATTTCAAGTTAAGTAAATATTAAAGGGCACATCTTTTGACATTCAGAGGTTCGAA
>NC_089750.1:60199706-60232206 GCF_040412425.1 Macrobrachium rosenbergii
TTATGACACTAAAATAACATAAACGAGACTAAAGTCGCGAGAGGAAAAAAAATCTTCCCAAAAGCCTTATAAGGAAAGCTTGCCAACCAAGAGCTTAGGCGAAAACCTCTTACCATCAGTAAGAAGAAGTCGATTCTGTTCTCTGCAGGAAAGAGAAGTTAACGGTTCAGTGGATGGAAGCTAAGCGGCCGTATTGAAAAGAACGCTACGTTTTTCTCTTTGTCTGATGGAATAGAAAGAAAAAGCAATTTGGAATCAAGGCTGTTATTTTTTCCTATGAATATACATAGCTTGAAACTGACTGCTGGAAATTAGAGCGATTTTTTATTTTTAGTGCAAGAGAAAGAATTTGTTTCTGCAGTGGAAGAGCCGGAGCAATTAACTTGCTGTCTGTAGCCATGTCATTTTATTTCTCTGGAACAGAAAGAGAATCGTTTTTAAGGAAAGTGGAAGCGGTGGTTTTTGTTGTGCTCCGTGTTCGGGACTGTGTTGTTGTATCAGAGTTGGAGAGTTTAGACTTTTTTCTTGCGAAAGGTGAAAGGATTTTTTCGTAAAAGTAAATAATGTAACGAAGTACGAAAGGTTATTATGCTGTTTGCTATCTACAGTACAGTGTCTATTGATTCTGTACAAGTAGTAGCGGCGCTTATATTCTGTGAATATTTTGCCATATAAGATTGTCATACCGTTTGTTATGTATTGACTATGCGTTCGTACATTGTTGCGAATCCAATGTTCTTCTATAACTTGTTTTATAAAGAAAAAAATGTCTTCCCTTTATCATAATTTACAGCCAATTTTTCCCCTCGGCGATTCCAGCTGCCCTACCGCTATTAATTAACGCCTACTGGTTCCTTGGAGACCAACATCGAAGGTGCCCTCTACCCCCTGCCTTTTGAAGGCTCTTGGATTCCACGAACAAACTCTTTCAATATCCACTACCGTTTCTTTTCACTATCCTCAATCAATACGGTATCATCTAAGATGTCAGCCTCTCCAAAATTGATTCGGGACCTATCTACTTATTCCACCTGCGTATACTGTCCTTCGTCTGACAAATGCATCTGTCCCAGATTCGAGCGCCTTTTCGTAACGAACTGGCTGACAAACTGGATATAGTGGTGTTTTTTTTTTTTCCAACTGATTATTAATTACTGAGGTTTTCAAAACTTGCACAACTTTCTAAAACACCAATGTGGCTTTTCCCCCTTTTTCACTCTGTAACTTCTCTTTATTTCTGGCATTTGGTCATTATTATATATGCTGAATTTTAAAGAATATGGCCATCGCTATTTCTCCAAGACCTTTGCATTATGCCAAGGCTCTGTTTAAAGAACTTTACACATGGTGCTTTATTGTCCCCTCTCAACTAACTGCTACTCTCAAGGGTTGTATAACCGTTACCTCCTATATTCGCTCTCTTCGGCATGTGATTTATATTTCCATCGATTATTAAGAGTAGTGGGGTATCCATGACCAATTACGGTATAGTGTTGCAATGGATTATATCCGAAAAAGAATGTCTTTTTAAGATTTTAAAAACTTTTTAATTTCCTTATTTTTCAGTTCCATGCGTATGGAACTGAACGTAGTTTTGTGTGCTGGAGAGATGTAAGATCAGTAGCATCTTAAACGGATGGAAGTTGTTTCTTTTTTATGGAAGTTAATCTGGACCATTTTCAACGTTACGAATTGGTGTTGACCTTAAGAACGTTTGACGAAATGTCTTCAACATCCATTCACCAGAGCAGCTTGTAACTTGAAGTCTGAGGAAAATCTAGGTGTGGATGATCAACGAAAAATAGTATAATCCGTCCATGATTTGATATTCCAGTTGTTTTTTAAAACAACAGAGGAAAACCCCACTAAGTTTGTCAGTTTTGCAAATTAACGCAACCAACTGCCACACCTTCCCAGTAATATTCCGTTATTATCAAACTCTTTTGAAAAATCGTTAAAAACATATGCGGCATATTAAATTCCCAAGGATGATTCATTGATGTCATTAAATTCGGTAATGAAAGCCATGGACTTGTTTAACAACCTTAAGATGAAATTTCTTGTAATCTTCCTTTTAATCAGAGGCAAGTGCAAAACTTTGCCTGAGTTATGTGGTATAAAACCGCATATTATTATATTCCTCATCACCGTTATCAGTGAATTAATGGTATTCGCACAGAGCTATAATCAATTTATTATCTTGCTTAATTACTCATTAACGAAGTGATGAAACACCATTGCCTCAAAGATTTTTATCCAATTTCCTTCAGAGCAAAACCGTGGAAATCTTTAAGCTATTTTTTCTTATGAGATGAATGCATGGTCTCAGTAATTAAGAGTGATATATATATATATATATATATATATATATATATATATATATATATATATATATATATATATATATATATGTGTGTGTGTGTGTGTGTGTGTGTGTGTGTGTGTACATTTACTGTATATGTAGATACACATATATATATATACTATATGGGTATGTGTACATTTATGTATATATGTTTGTATATTTCATGTGTGTTTTTTAAGAAACGAAACCTTTCGCGTATAGAGTTTTTTCAACATTTATTGCTTCGTAATTTGTATTATTGTTGATCAAGTTGTTCTTAATGACTGGCCTTCTGTGGCTATTACTGTTTCATTGGAAGAGCAGCATTTTGTAAAACATTCCGCATATTCCCTTTTATTCTTCGCGTATGTATGCACAATTCATTCGCAAATGTTTCCTCTAGAGTTTTCCTTTTTATCCTGCAATGACAATTCACGTTATGGAGGTGAATGAGGCAGTCAAGATTTAATCAGTTAATGGATAAGGTCAAAAAAGAAGAACAGACTTTATAAAGTTTCATTCTGCTGGATTTCCTTTTAACACAGGCATAGATCGTCCGCCTAAACTTATTTGTCTATATAGGTAATGGTTTACTGATTCATTTTTTTTATCTCTACTTCATGTGTACTTTATATTTTGTCGAATCTTGCTTTACAAGTTAATAATCATTTGGGACATGTTGTAGAGTAATTTATTTCACATTTTTTACAGCAATAGCCATAAAAATCAAAATGAACTATTTTAAGCGTTCTTATGCCTTACGCAAAATTTTTTTTTTTATGCCGCGCTAAAATATTTCTCTTATCTCCAACTGTCTCTTTCAGGATTATTCCCTTTGAAGCTATTTTTTTCCCCCCGTCGCTGTGTGTTTGTATCTGGGGACAGAAGCAGATGGAAAAATATGGCACGGTATCTGGTGCATCCTTCCCAAAGGTATCGCGGGAAGGTGGAATCTGATCCCGTTTCGCATTTCAAAAATGCAGTTTTTTTTTTGCTTGCTCGTGCTCAGACACACAGAATATATATGGGAATATATATATATATATATATATATATATATATATATATATATATATATATATATATATATATATATATATATATATATATATATATATATATATATATATATATATATATATATATATATATATTATATATATATATATATATATATATATATATAGTGAACAGTAAAAATAACACAGGTAAAAAAAGTGGCACAAGTGAAAAAATAGGAAGAAATGGCACAAGGGGAAAAAATATATTGATTCATTTACAATGTTTGGCCGTGTTTAGTACTAGCCCCTCGGGGATCAGATGCGAGTAGGGACATTTTGATCCCCGAGGGCTAGTACTAAACACGACGAAACATTGTAGATGAATCACTGTTTCACTGTTTCGTCGTGTTTAGTACTAGCCCCTCAGGGATCAGATGCACGTAGGGACATGATCCCCGAGGGGCTAGTACTAAACACGATGAAACATTGTAGATGAATCACTGTTTCGTCGTGTTTAGTACTAGCCCCTCAGGGATCAGATGCGTGTAGGGACATTTGATCCAAGAGAGGCTAGTACTAAACACGACGAAACATTGTAGATGAATCACTGTTTCGTCGTGTTTAGTACTAGCCCCTCAGGGATCAGATGCTCGTAGGGACATTTGATCCAAGAGGGGCTAGTACTAAACACGATGAAACATTGTAGATGAATCACTGTTTCGTCATGTTTAGTACTAGCCCCTCAGGGATCAGATGCGAATAGGAACATTTGATCCCCGAGGGGCTAGTACTAAACACTGCGAAACACATTTGATCCCTGAGGGGATAGTACTAAACACAACGAAACATTGTAGATGAATCACTGTTTCGTCATGTTTAGTACTAGCCCCTTGGGGATCAGATGCGCATAGGGACATTTGACCCCCGAGGGGCTAGTACTAAAAACGGCAAAACATTGTAGGTGAATCAATATATTTTTTTCCATTGTGCCATTTTTTCCTATTTTCACTTGTGCCATTTTTACCTGTGCCATTATTACCTAAACACACACACACATATATTATTTGTGTGTGTTCGTGTGTTTGTTACAGTAGGACTGTGAAACCAGGAATTTCGCGAAATCTCTGAAGTTTTCAGGGAATTTGTGAAGTCACCAATTCATTTAGAGACATTTGGTCCCCTAAGGGCTAGTACTAAATACGACGAAACAGTGATTTATCTACTCTGTTTCGCCGTGTTTGTTACTAGCCCTCGGAGATCCAATGTGTTTCATTGTGTTTAGGACTAGCCCTCGGGGATCAAATGTCCCTATGTGCATTTGATCACATTTGATCCCCGAGGGGCTTGTACTAAACACGGTGAAACAGTGTAGATGAATCACTGTTTCGCCGTGTTTACTACTAGCCCCTCAGGGATCAAATATTCCTTAGTGAATTGGTGAGTGCATGAATTCCCTGAAAATCTCAGGATTTCTGTGAAATCCCTGGTTTCACAATCTTACCGTCACACACACACATATATATATATATATTATATAAACTAGACAATGGTCACTGCTTAACTGCTGAATCGTGGATGAACCCCGTGCAGGAAACTTCCACAATATTAGTATCTTTAAACATACATGAAATTGAAAGCAGCTCATAGAACCCATTACAACCTCTGTCATGCCAACATACTCCTGCTTCTTGGATATTTAGGCCTTCCTTTTTAAGTTAGAGTTTCAGTATTTATCTACACATTTTAAATTATATAATTTTAAATGATATACTTTTTACAAACCTATCATCCTCCATTCTTTCCAATGACCGAACCATTTCCAAACATACTACTTCTTAATTTCACCTGGCCTAACGTTTTAGCATGATGCATTTCTCGATATTTCTCACTTTTCATACACTACACAACCAACTCATCTCAACAGCGCCATGCCTTTTTTCTTCCGTTCAGATTTAATGTCCACGTTTCACTTCCATAAAGGAGAGATGGTTTAACAGTCCCTTTGCACATTTTCACTTTGAATTCGTAGGTATTCCCATTTTTTATCAAATGTACTTCACGCACCCTGTTACCTTTCTTGCCTTTACTTTTCCACCATCTACAGTAATATCCGTTGCCCCATCTTCCTGGTTTCCAATTACACTCGTAACCTTACTCTTACTCCCGTTGGCTCTCAATTTAATCCCCACGCAAGCGTTTTCATATTTTCACTACCCTTACTTTTCTTTGTGATTTCCATTGTGTGTCTTGACTGATTGTTGTACGAAATATTGCAACTGCGTATAAATATACACCGTCCATCAACTTGCTTTACTACTTGCATGATGATAACGAAACCAAAATCCTTGTCTCTAGAGCTGCTGTTGCGAGATTCATTTCTTTTATTGGGAAAGGAAGTATTACCGCTACACAATAAAAGCAAGCACAGAGAGGAAAAATGTCATAACAAATATAGATGAACACGGACTAATGAAAAATAATTTTTTGCCAAATAAACAGAAATGTTACTAAACAGTCATGGCCATTTTTTTCTCATTGGAATGTGAGCGCGCTTTCATTTTTGTATAACAATTGCTGAACCAAGTCTGGGAATACCACACCTGTATAATTTCAAGACATTATTTTGTGAAATTCTAACCCACTTCCTAAACTCGAAGTATATTTTCAAAAATTTAAAAGGAATCCTATCTGGATCATTAAAAAATGTTGAGTACTTTCAAAGTTTTGTTACCCTGGGTGTCCTATTGTGCTGCCATTTTCGAAGTTCTAGTACTGGATCATTCGAAGGCTGTCCATGTGGAGTTATTGTTAATGATAAGAACAATTAACTTTGTAAAGAGCATAGGAAAGGAATCAAATACCTTTCTCTCATTGAAACAGACGGAAACTACCTGCAAAGAGACTTCCGACGAGGGGGATCTTCGTATTTTGCATCCAGCGGAAAAATAATAAGGAAGTCTTACTGGATTTCCCTCCTGCGGAAGGATGAATGCCTTTATGATGGGGATGAAACCCCGACGGAAGCGACAGACCCTCCTTTTAAACGAAAAGGGAAGCAGGAAGAGAATGCCAAAAGTTTGGCAAATGGGGGTGAGAGGAGGAGGAGTTGCTCTTCCCTCCTTAAATGAATCGGTTTACGAATGGTTTCAGGACTTAATTGTTTCTTTTTTTCCATCCTCATATTAAATTTGGAGCTTCTTTTACGATCAGTTTTCTATTCAAATAAACGTATAGGATAGTTACAGCCTTGGACAATGCATGTTGTCTGAATTAAGGTTGCGGTAATCGGCAACAACTGCAACATATTTTAATAATTTTCTAACTTCTTTTTTTTTTAATGCGGTATTCTAGTTTCACTTCGGTATATTTTTACACTGATTTGGCCTGTTACAAATTATGTTTTGCCTAATTCTTTTTTTTTTATATTTTAACCTTGTCTCTTATTTGCTTCTCTTTATCTTATGAACCATAGCGTTACTTGTTACTTCATGTACTTATTAATTCACCTTCCGTATACATTTGTAAATTCTTTTCATTCAGTTGTTCCTTCCCTCTAGTGTATGTTTATCAGTTGTTCCCCTACTGTTTGCCTCATTTTTGTCATTCATTCCTTCAAGTATGTTTAAAATTCCTTCTCCATTCTAGTTTTTCCGTCTTTATCATTTGTTTGTTATAGCATACATTTGTAAAGCCTCCTCTCTCTCTCTCTCTCTCTCTCTCTCTCTCTCTCTCTCTCTCTCTCTCTCTCTCTCTCTTTTGGATGGGTCGATATCGTACTCGGGTACATCTAGGCCCGCGTTCGATTCTCCGGCTGACCAATGAAGAATTAGAGGAATTTATTTCTGGTGATAGAAATTTCATTTCTCGGTATAATGTGGTTCGGATTCCACAATAAGTCTTGTAGGTCCTCGATTGCTAGGTAACCAGTTGGTTCTTAGCCACGTAAAATAAGTCTAATCCTTCGGGTCAGCCCTAGGAGAGCTGTTAATCAGCTCAGTGGTCTGGTTAAAAACTAATCAATTTTTTCTTCCATCTTCTTATGCGCTCCTTTTACATACATCTACTGTATAAATGCCACCTCTTCCGTTTTCCTATTACAATGTCTTTTAGCATATATCTTTATAATTCATGGTCTCTTCGCTGCTTTCACCATTTATTCCTCCAGGAGCAGAACAGGTCCTGACCTTTCCTCGATCTGCAAGAAGACGAGTTGTTCCATTGATTTTTTACCCATGCATTTCTAAGACTGTCCAAGATGGACTGATCAGATTGAACGAATTTGCCAGGGGTATTTAACAAGCGAATCAATTTTTCTTCCATATTCGCTCCCTCCTTAAATATAATTTCCTGCCTATATTACTGTTACTATTATTTGACATTATGGTTTCACACAAATTTGTATTAAGACATTTTCTGTACTTTTACTTAAATGGGTGGCCACTGATCAATGCTTGATGCTGGCTGTTGCCCACGAGCTCCCGTGATCATTTATGGGTATATGGGTATGGGTCTAGCAATCGCATTCCAAGAAATCTTTACCTCTAAAGAGACCTTCTACTAGCCATGTGAGCGGGCTAAAGAGGAGGGTTGAAAATATAGTTATTGCATTGCCATGCATGGAAAATGGCAATAAAGACAAGGAATAGAAACGTTCCTATAAAGAGAGAGAGAGAGAGAGAGAGAGAGAGATCAACTTTGCCTTTAACTGTTGTAATTCAAAAAATTATACACGCCTCAAAAAAAAAATTTTTTTCACAGAACCTTTTGTAATAAAAAATAATTTTCAACGGAACAAAACGTTAGTCATGAAGAATATATTTCCTCAGAATCAAGTAGAATTAGGCCTGATTTTGAGATTAGGCCTATTCTGCACACAGTATCTCCACATTGAGACATCCTGGAATTGCTAATCTCCGCAGATTACATGTGTGATTCGATAGACTCAGAGAGTGTGATGAGGCAGAATGAAAGGGGATGGACTCTTGATCCGATCACTGGATCAGTAACGGAAGAGGAATCTTTAGAAAAGAGAAAAATAGGAAATACGCCGCCTTGCATAGAAGAGATATAGATTCTAAAAATAAAGTAAAGGAAGGGATTTTGATTAGAAAAGTCGTTATACAGTAATTATATATATACTGTATATATATATATATATATATATATATATATATATATATATATATATATATATATATATATATATATATGAAATATAACATATATATATATATTTGGATATATATATATATATACATATATATTTGTTTATATATATATTCATCAGCTCTAAATATATATATATATATATATATATATATTCCTATATATATATATATATATATATATATATATATATATATATATATATATATATAACTATTATGTTATGTATAAATTTCTATCTGACAACAGGATCAAATTAACCCGGATTTCTGCTCGAATGAAAGGCCAGGGCGTAACAATTGGTAGTGCCCAGGCCTTTCATTTGGGAGACCTGAGTTCGATCCCGATGTAAGTCAGAAATTTGTTTCTGTGAAACTCGTGCTCATGTGTTCATCAGCTCTAAATGTATGTATGTATGTATGTTTTTGTGCCTTCAGCATTTACGTTCCTGTCATTTATTTCTATATATCTATATTTTGCCTACCGTCATTATTCATTCTGTTGGTGTAAAAAAAGGAGAATATTATCTCGATGGTGTGACACACCAACTCAGATACATTTATTTTCACAATCAAAGCACCAAGAGAGTATAAAAGCAAGTGAGTGCTTAACTCCTAATTTTTTCTCACATAAAACTGAGCTTCTCTCCAGTGGGAAAAACTTTGAACAGATTCGCAGAGCGGCAAATTAACGTTAGATTTCTGCTTCGACTTATAACCGCATGGGAATTTTTTTCTTTTCTCTGGGGTGCCAGAAAACTTGATCTTGTTTTACAGTGAGAAAATTATAGTGAAGATATTGTAGGGAATATCAAGCAAGAAGAAAAGGAATATTCTTGGGCAGAATTTTTATCGTTACAGAACCGTTCGATGTGATTTAGAATAAAGGTGTGTCGAATTATCGAGTGGAATACCAAAGAACTACTTCCTATTCTGCGTCGAATTCTTATACTCCACAACAATTTTAAACCTGTCTTGATGAATAGTTTCTTCTTTCAGAAAAAAAGCTTTTTTGTAATTTTTTTTTACTTTACCTTTGTTTTGTTAATTTTTCTTTGGCTGGTCTTAGTATTTTTTATACAGTTGTTTAATTGAGTAATTGTGACTACTACGTTTACAGTCCCTCCTTTTTCCATCATTTTCTAACGATTATTTTTTTCTACAATATTTAAAATTTTGTTACTTATGACTAGAAATAATGCTTTTCCTTTCACTGTCATATTCGTTTACCTGTGATAGTTCATGCATTAATTACAGTTTCAAAATTTGTTTGCTGGTTGTGATTAGGCAATCTTCATTTCTCAGTTTTTCATCGTTGTCCTAATTATAATGTAATTTCTCTTGGTTTTTCCCATATTTCTGTTCGCTCCAGAAAGAGTCTTTCCCCCGAATTTTGTAAATTCTGAAGACGAGCAAATAAGCTGTGTAATATTTTTCCTGAATTTATTAAGTCAAATAACAAAAAGCTTTTTTTTTAAGTCCTGACATAAATGAAGTGAACATCGTCCTTAATAATGAGTACATGCCAAAATATCCTAAACAATTTCAGCCATTTTTGAAGCTATGGAAAAACGCAAAAGAAAAAGATCTGTTGATTTACCACAGTTGCTACATAATTATCTTAATGTTTTGCGGTGACAATAGGTTTCTTCTAATTAGGCAAAGAATTTATATATTTTATGTAATCTATATTTATATAATATATGTATTTATATATATGTATATGTGTATAATAACGGACCTGCAACATAAACACACACACATACACATCTTGGGCACACATTTATAAATATATATATATATATATATATATATATATATATATATATATATATATATATATAAATTTCTGACTCACATTCGGACCGAACCCAGGTCTTTTTGCAATTGAAAGGGACTTTGGATCTTGCCAAGAAAGTCAGCCCATACAAGTCATTGTATGGCCTAGTACATTTCACAGAATCAGAAAAGTTACGTGCTTTTAGTGTTGCTAATTTCAATATATATATATATATATATATATATATATATATATATATATATATATATATATATATATATATATATATATTATATGATTGTAACCTTCTAAATTAAGCCAGTCAGATAAAACTTCTGCCTTGCGCTAGGACACGAAGAAGCGAAAAAGGAAGAAATTTTTTTTTTCTAATCTTTACCTGTTTGAAATAATGACGCCCGTGTCATTTGCAAGAAAGGCTAGAGACAAAAGGGATCCGTGTTTGGATCGTGCCACGAGAATGAATTTATCATTTTTCTTAAACATGATGAAATAGGAATGAATGCGAATGCAGGTGTATTAACTGTTGGAAAAGTAATATGGTTAGCGGCGATTTCCTTCTGTTAAATGTGTAATTTTTTCAATTCTGATTTGTGTCCGCATGTTCATTATTTTTTATGTTTTGTAATATTTTCTATAATTCTAATTTGAATATAAGAATTGTGGACGTATTTTTAGTGTCATGTCTAATATATATATATATATAAATATATATATATATATATATATATATATATATATATATATATATATAAATATATATATATATATATATATATATATATATATATATACATACATACATACACACATGCATACACACACGTATGTATATACATACGTACATATAAACACACACACACACACACACACATATATATATATATATATATATATATATATATATATATATATATATATATATACTCTATTCATTTCCCTGTCTCTTCCTCGTTTTGATTTATTAATTACAGGATCCAACACCCAGTCACGCCCTCCCTCTGAAGTGTAGTATCAGAACGTCGAAAGTTCGGCCATTTATTTCCCGACCCCTTCCCAGAGCTAAGCCTGGACACTGACTGGCTGAGCATCACCATTTACGGGTAACTTAAGGAAGGATTTCTTCTTATCGCTTCCCGGATCTCCTTTTTCTTTTTCTTTTTTTGACGCCTTCAAGAACGTGTTTCTTATCGCTCTACTTAGCTGTTTCCCTTAAGTTTTTTGGGCGGCAGGAATGTTCATGGTATTTTCGGAATAATTTACGGGGAAAGTTAGCAACGAAGTGGGTTTTTCTTATGATATTGGTATGAATACTTTTATGAACATCAGGGAGGACTTTTTTTTTTTTACCTATGATCATCATTTTTTTAACGCTTTGGAAAGTGAATGCTTATGAAGATTACTTTAAAAATATCTGTCCATCATTACAACTTAAAAAAGATTTTCGATTAGTAATAAATAATTTTCTTTTTGAAAACTCTGTAAGTAGTTTGCTATCGTTATTTTATTTGCCATGTCTTTTGAAAAGATAATTCCGTTGAGATTTCTATAAGAAAGCGTAGCAAAGAAATGGGCGTATTGCAGTACGAGTATATCGGAATAGATTTATTTATGGATGCAAAAAGTTTCCCATGTCTCAAGAAAAGTTTATTATCGCCTTATTTCATTTTTTTTTTTTTTTTTTTTGTAAAGGAGGGTTTCTAAATTTTTAATAATTACCTGCCAGGCAGCTTAACATGTAAGACGTTTTATCTTAAAACCTGCAATGAATAATTTTTTCACTGTACCTGGAAGTTGTACGCTAATATTTACATCAACCATTTTCCCTTTACCTGGAAAAGGTCTTCTGAAACATTTTTATCTTTTATCGTATTGAAAGCATTTGTTTATTTGTGAAAAAATTCAAGTCCTTTATAGCAACTGCAAAAGCTTCTCGTCGAATAATAAATTACTTTTCTTTGTGACTAAATGCATATTAGTTTTCATATCTCCTCAGGTCGGTTTTCCAGAGCGTTAACATTTTGAGTATTGCTTCTGATCCGTCTTCTTTGCTTACACGCAGTAACTAAATGATATTTTCGTAATATTGCCAAGGATTGTTTAGTTATACTAAAGCAAAGTTAGGTTCATAAATGAAGAAAAGTATTGTTACCTATTTAGGGTACAATGTCAAGTAATTGTTGCCTAAAAGAACTGTCTGTTGATGATAGTGAAGAGTCGAGGCAGTTGTTAAGGATAAATTTTACTTTATCTTTTCTATTACTTCGCTATGCCAAAATGCAGCCACCTCCAGACAATATCTTGGCAGCGGTTAGAAGAGATATTTTACTTTTCATACTCTTTTGTCGTTGCAAAACTTCTATTTCGTAATGCATAATGCAGCGACCTCCCGACACTGCAAACGAGCAAAAATTCAATACTTTCGCTCAAATGCAGGATGAAAGAAGAACTTTAGTCATTATCATTCCCGAGACTTTCCAAGGGAGAGGGTATAAGTTCGACTAACAAGGCATTTAATGATTTGCTGGAACTTTGCATAATTCTTTCTGACAGCGAGTATGAGTGTTTATGAAATTCTTTTATATTTTTTGTAAGCTTCTTCCTTCAAGAAACCAACGTTCATTATATTTGTTACTGTATATGATCATTTCTTGCAGACAGGACGATGATGATGATTGTATGGATGATGATTATCATTGCAGTTAGTAATTAATAAAACTTTTTCCTCTGTTGCTTTTTTTTCAGAAACGATAAATTGTAAATTTTACTCCTGTTAAATTTTGCGATATCTACTTCCTTAATCTCACTTTTTTAAAGACTATAATCTGATAAGCTAAGCCTCTTAGTTGCAAAGAATTTATCCACTTGTCAGCTCCGTCATAAGCTGATTCATCTTTGCAGATATTTCAACAAATATATCTCTTTTAAACTTCCTAAAAACTAACATTTCCATTTCCATTACTAAACACTGTTCCACAAATTCGTTGTACAAGTTCCCGTAGAATGATAAATTCCAGGTCATCAGTAAAAAACTAATTTCCCGTCTTTAGGTTTTGATCCCACAAAAGAGCACTGAGCATTTCCCCCAAATGATCGTTGGCGGTTTTAGATTAACTGGCTTTGTGTCAGCAAGGGTCCTTTTACAAAGGGGCTTTAAGAGTCGTTAAGTGATTGTGTTTAAGAGGCCTGGAATGGACCTTTGACTCATTCAGACCATTGAATTCTTCCTCCAGTGAAAGGGAATCCTCTTCTTATTTAGTGCTCGTTTCCACTTATATACTATATATATATGCATGCAAACATACATATATATATATATATATATATATATATATATATATATATATATATATATATATATATACATATATATACATATATAAATATATATACACATATATACACACAAGCAAAGCTGTGGAAATAACTCTTGCAATGAACGCTTAACCTCTCGATTTTACATTGAAATATTTAGAAGTGCTGCATTTTATGTATGTATATATATATTTATATTTTTTATATGATAAATTATGTATGTATATATGTATACATGTGTGTGTATATAGTAATTTTCATCAACTCCTCCCATCGCTAAACGCAGTTTCAATGATTTCCTCATCTCGTCGAGCTAGCTTTTACCATAAGCTCCTTGGCGTATCCAGACCAAGAAACTTATCCACTCAGAGACGATAAGCGCCTCTGGAATACACGAAATACATCTGGTAAAGGATTAGAAATAAGTGGGTAAATGGAAAGCTGGCGTTTATGATGTACCATTTTATTTTTAATAAGGAGATTTCACCAACATGTCTTTCAGATGTTAATTAAAAAGCATAGAGCCATTTCGCGTGTTTGAGTGAAATACATTTAGTGACTAACTGACTTAGTTCTTATGAAAATTAGCGAAGGTGATAATGCATTTTTTCATTATTTCACCAACACGTCTTTCAAATATTAGTTAAGATAGTGGATCCATTTCTTGTGAATGAATGAAAATACTTTTAGTGACTAACTGACTTGGTTCTTATGAAAATTAGCGAAGGTCTAATACATTTTTCATTATTTCACCAACATATCTTATAAATATTGGTTAAGATAGTGGATCCATTTCTCGTACATTAACGAAAATACATTTAGTAACTGACTTGGTTCTTCGGAAAAATAGCTCAGATAATAATGTATTTTTTGCTATTATTTTAGTCTCCCTTGAAACTGTATATTAGGAAAAAGATGTGAAGAGAGACAAAAAGAGGGTCTAGCGGCCTCCCATCCTCTTTCCCCATATCTGTAAATGGAATTGAAAGAAAAACTTTCCAGAGTTGCCATTTTCCCCTATAGTACAGTTTTGTGTGTGTGTATACTTAAATAGCTCCCTTCTGTGTTTCCTGTATTTCTATAATTTTTATACATTTTTCTGCACCCGTGTCATCCCTAGACTGGAATGATAATGCTGTTATCTCGCATAATCCTATTTAGGGTTAATTGACGCCATAATTCTTTTCAGTCGTTCCGTTGTATTTGGTGTTTACTGTAACGACGCCTTGCTTTGTTAATCCTTAAAAGACGGGTTATTGTTGTTGTTTTAGGTTAAGCTAGCTACGATTTGGCACGGGCTCTTGCTTCTAGAGCAGTCTGCAAATCAATGTATGGGCCTCGCGTTCTTAAGTTAAAGTGAGGAGAATTTATGCTAGTGTGGCTTTAGAGATCACCGTGTAGAAAAAAATACCTGTTCACCTCTTTTGAGACAGAGAAGGCTTTCATATAAACAAGCAGTTCCCGTTGAAGGTTCCCAGTGCTGTTTTGTTTAGTGTCACAATTTTTCTTTAATTTCGTCTTAGTAAATTTGCATTTTCAATAGATTTTTCTATATCTCTTATTTAAGGGGGATTGATGGATTCTTTACATCGTTCGTGTGTGAGTACAATTACGTGCCATTTTTTTTAATATTGTAACCTTTATAAATTTACTAAGACCCCTAAAGAAAATCCTGTGATTTGTTTTAAACGTCTAACTGATGTATCGTAAGCTTAAATTCTAAGACAACCCTGTATTTAATTTCAGTTACGATAAATTTTGATTCCCAAACCACTTGTTATTCCAGATTTTTTAGTCATTACAAGTAACGTGCGTATATAGACACTTTTACTTTTATTTGTATTACTAGATCAGAAATGTAGAATAAAACAATTAAGGCAAGTTAAAAAAAAAAAGTTTTTCGATGAAGTAAAAACATGAATTCGTAGTTTATTATTGACCGAGAAGTACAAGGGGGAGAATAGCAAATCCTCATGGTTATCATTAAAAAATAAGTATATTAAAGGGTAAAGTACTTTTTCACATTAAGACGAAACATTGATTTAGTATATGCTAAAATCACAATATGTGAAATTTGAACTCCAGATATTGTTAAATTTCAAGAAAATAATGAACATAAAATACTTAGCATTATATCTTGCGAAAGAAAGTTTTTGTTTCCAGTTATTGGATAAATTAATACAAAACGGAAAATTTAATAAGAAGAGTGACGAATTCATATGGAAATGGATCAATTTTTACGAAAAATAAACATTTTCACTGTCAGAGAACTGCACCAATATCCAGCGTATTTAAATTTCACAGTAACATGCGATGTTAGCACAAGATAACCGCTACAAAGCCTTTCAGAAGCAATAATAAAAAAATAATGTAAGAGTCTTACAATGAAGACATGTACCCCTACTATGAATTCCGACATATTCTGCAACAGCTTCATCAGACTGTAGTCCCCGTACAGCAAAAACATGTCCTCGACGCTGAACAAACGTGACGGGTCTTTTAAGCAGGAACAAAGCTGCTGCGTTCCCTTTACCCTAAAGCTGTGTGGAGGAACCTGAAAAAATATGCAGGAAAAGTTAGAAAATAGGGGACGGAAGGGAAGGGGAGATTAGGAAACTTGTAATTTGTTCTAGCGCGTCAACTTGATTTTATAGCGAAGTTTAAAATTTAATGGATGGGGGCCGTATTGCAGGATATTTTTCTGTCGCTTACTAATTTTTAATAGCCGTGTAAAATTCATACATTCCAACATACAGAACACATGAAAAATGAAAACATTTACGTTGGATTACTTTGCTTCTGTTAGGTAATCCCTCTTTCCAGAAATATAACGCTTCTTAATTACATTTTGGATCCTGCACTGGTTCTTCTGAGTCTGAAACTGAAGAAATGGCGTCTGTTATTTCCTTATTTTCTCGGTCGTGAAATTTTCCGAACGTGCTCTCTCTCTCTCTCTCTCTCTCTCTCTCTCTCTCTCTCTCTCTCTCTCTCTCTCTCTCTCTCTCTCTCTTGCAAATTTAATAAAATTGTTTCGCATCAAACGTAATTTGAATAATAGTCAAAATCTTTACTTTCACATACAGGTTTTCAGGAGCATCGAATTTTCCATAGTGACGTATGATCTATTTTTGTAGCCATTTATCAAATTATCACTAAAATATTTAGCGTCGTATTTGACGGAAAACGTCAGTAATTAGTGTTTTATTACAAAGAGAACGCCCTAGAGACAAGTTGAGCCCTGCTTTATTTTTAGCGTTTTAACGGTAGGACTAATAAAATAATCATTTGTATATTTGGCGGTAAACTTTACTGAACTTCCAAAACTAATTACTTGAAATATTGGGTATTACTTCATAACAATGTACTAAGGGCTTTTCAAAACTGAATTCGTACTTTCAGATTTTTTTTTTATTGTGTAAGGGGTCAATACAATACTCATCATATATTTTCTAAGAATGATTGATTTATTGATTCTTGCCTCTAAATCACTCCAAAAGACGCAACCAAACATGATTTTATTCCCTGTCTTTCCCGAGATACATGTGACTTATGCACATTCTCCTACCAAAAAATCACAACCTGACGAGAAGCTATTACCTTTGGAAATGTTAATTTCACTTTCAGTGGAGTTGCATCAGTTCTGATTCCTGATAAATCGCAAGAGCCTTGAGAGCTAATCGGTTCGTTGATAGACATCGCGATTACGAAATTACCTTCCAGATGTCCCTTCAGTTTCAAATTCGATATTTATGAACTGTAATGAGTTTCGTCGCAACTAAATAGTAGTTACAGATGATGAATGATTGTCAGATTGGTATGGCATCGGTTGGTTAGGTCGAGTACTGAGGTCCACGTTGGGGCTTTCATTTCCTTTAACACATTATCCCTTGGGCAATGGCCCGTGCTGTTATAAGACCAGTGTCATGTAAATCAACAATCCAGCCAACAGAATGACATGTTGTTTTATTATGGAAATAATATTAAAGGTGAAGCAGACATATCTTCACAAGTTCGAACGGTCGCTCGGTACTCCTATTCTGCCCAGACCCGAAGAGAGAGAAATATGAAAGAAAAAAGCGATGGTACTTAACCCCAGAGGAAGTGATAGACCTTCATCCTCTTGAAGGAAAGAGTAGTCTGCGAAAAGAGAGCTGGAAAGGGAATTCTAAAGCCTTGTAGCATAGGGAAAGAAAGTCACCATATTACACAATCTTAGGATTCCAGGTTTTCAGTAAGTTAACTTGGGAAAAGGTAACCAAACGTGTGCACAAGACGGGCTGAGATAAAGAGGGACTCTTTTCTTTAGCACTACCGAACATTGGCCGTTATACTACTCAGAAACTAGAAAAAGATGACCCAAAAAAGGGTCGTTTTGGTTGGATAGACAGAGTTCAGGTGTCCACACCATGCCTCTTATTCACTTCAACACTTACCATCTACAACGGATCACCATTGTCATAAGGTCCCTGTTGGCACAACGTCTTAGTCTGCTCCAACCACAAGCTGACAGAAATTTGGAGACTTAAGAGCAAGGTTAAAGAACACTGAACTGCATTTGATTCAGTTCCATCGAGGAAGGAGACAAGATGAATCTCCAAGAATGAGTATAATAGAGTTGATTTGGGTGGCATCTATATCAGCGCATGCTCTTGTCCCTAGAGCAGACTGTAAATGATGAAGTCGATGTAGACCTATAGTTACTTAGCCGCAAGTCGCAAACATTGTCTTTAGACCATGTTGCTCATCCATTCCTGAGCGAGGCCGCTGTTGAGTGCTTGGATAACAAAGCTTAGGATTTCGACGACGGAGCAACACATCACCAGTTAAATAATCAAGAAACTTTGTATGTCACTTGGTAGGGAGTCAGTGTACCATTGCTAGCATTGTGTGGAGAACACTGGTAAGGGAAAGGTGGACTGAAAACATTTAACCAGGACCACTTTGGACCAAAAACGTGAGCAATGTCAGAGGAAGTATTATGGGGCATCTTGTTTCAGAGGGCATCAAAAGATTGAGAGGCTTAGAGGTCATATGATCCTCAACAGGGGATAAATTCAAATTCAGGCCTGGAATGTTACAGAAGTGGAAGGTAAAATGAACTCGAGCCCCCCGTAGAGTCCAAACCCACCTCAGAGAATGTAAACGCCACATGACGGATGTAGATTTGTTAGTTAAAAAATGGTTTAACCTGACCAATGACCTCTTAGGTCTCATAGGCTGGCGAGTAATGAGATCATGCTTATAACAGCACTCATCATATTTCTCACAAAACAAAGAAAACTAAGAGAAACAACAAGAGAGGAAGGTTTTATGTTCATTATTATAGATGTTTGGAGAAAAATGGTAATTTCTAAAGAATATAGAGCGCTCTTAATACAAGACGTAATTTCCGCTGTCCGCCATGTTGGCAAACAAGGTGCGCGTAGTGATGAAATGGCGACGTTGAAAACAAAACATTGCTTTCATTAAGAAAAACAACAGTAGACTGCAGCTATCATACATTGTTTAAAATGTTTTTGTCCAGGTTTGTTATAGTATTTTTTACAGTTTTTAAAATGTCTTAATACTAACTTGACAAAGTAAAACATAACAAACATTTAGCAGAACTGTAACAGCAGCCGTATGCTTGTCAATATGCATAGTTTTAAGTATTTATATTTGCATGAAATGGTTTGCAGCAGTTCATGGTTTATGTTACAACTTTTAAAATGTCATTTTTGGCTTATGAAGGTTTATCAGAAAAATAAAAAGATTGAATGATGTATTATATTATTCGTTGTGTTTGGATGAACAATTCCGACCTCAACCGGGTCATTATTGTTCGACTGTACTATAAGTAGTTTCCATATAATAAAATTTTGGCTTCATATACAGAGGTGTGATTCACTTTTTGATCAGACATCCTCCTTTCAAAAGCCAAACTTAAAAATATGATGCCTATTTTTGCTGTTTTAAATTTTTACAGCATTTATTTCTCTCTGAAATCTTTTTGAAATCACACCCTGAGATATATTATACAAGAAGGTACTCTGAAATGATGTTAAGTTTTATTACAGAATAATAGTATAATCAATAACAAAATATACATTAAATTATACACAAGAAATTGCATGCTTAACTGACAGAATAAAAACAACAAAAAATATTGATTTGAATATAAATATGGCAATGAATGAAACATTAAACAAACTTTATATGCTCATAAAGATTTTAATTTTTACAATAGGCTTATCCACTAAAAGATTCAGACACATATTTATTAATTAAATGGGACAACAGAATCACACAAGTTAGTAAGCCCACAGTATACACTGACAATTTTGTCCAAAGTAATATTTCCATCTTGACCAGAACTGGAAAAAATCATGAGGAATTGATGATAACACCGAGTATTTTTGTCTCACAAGACCTTATAACCCGTTCAACATGGTTCCTGCTGTTAGCAGTTCTTCTTGATTTTTCAACATCGAAAGCACCCAGCTGTGATTTCCCTCTCGTAAATGCGGGAATGTAAACTTTGGCTCTCATTGTCTCTACACTGTCGTGTATTTCAAAGCCGCGGTCAGCCAACACAACATCACCCGGTACAAGTTTATCCAATATTCCACATGTTTCTGTAATAAGTTTGTCGCTGGTTCTCCCTCCAAAAGCATGTGAAATAAACGATATCACACCTTTTGGTGTAATCCCAATCAGATATTTTGCTGTGTTAGCGTTTTTGTAGTTCGACCGGGTTTCACAACGAGCTACCAAGTTTGAAGGTTTTTCACAACCAATTCCAGAACAATCAGTTATGACTGCCACCTTTGACCCGAAGTGTGCTCGGAAGCTCACTGGCATTGTTTTCCGCAGTTCTTCACGTTATGACCAGTATATTGCAGGTTTCAATGTCACATACGATGTTTCCAACACATTATGGAAGGTTCGAGATATCGTTGAATCGGAGGCCCCAAACCGAACCCCCAAATCATGGTTAGAAGGCACCAAGTCTTAATTTCATTACAGTCATGATCGGTTGTTGGAATTTGTTCAAGATATTTTTATGTTTCCGTGATGTCAGATTCAATATAGTAATGTAAAGCTTTCAAAACCTCAAAATTTGTAAGTCCTGTATAGTATTTCACATTTGTGTCATTAAAATTTAAAAAAATGGCATGTCAAACTTTTGTTCTTCCACAATAGTTTCAGAGCAGCATTTTCACACACAAGCCTTTGCAGTCTCTCTCCATTGCACTGTACAAATTCATGCCAACCTCAGTCTGTGAAGATGCACCTGTCTCCTGTTCTAGTGATGAACTGATTTCTGTGGATGGCGTTGGACACCGAAGATCTAACATCGCTTCTTTTCAGAACGAACTTTCAACCTCCTGTATCTGGATTTAGATGGAGAGGGGTTTGTAGTACCAGAACACTGTCCATGTTCACTGTAGGTGCCCAGTCCGGATTGAGTTGGATCATACAATGTGGCCGGTTTGTCTGGAAAATATGTAATAATGTCTCATTATTAAGCGTGTATTAAAAAATCGATTTAAAAATGTGCACAAATAAACCACTTAATACAAAGTACTTAACTTTACAGATAAATATTCCTGTTATAATATACAGTAATTAAATCTTATATGTATATTGCAGATGTAATTTATGGCACAGATTGCCGTCTTACATAATGTTTAAACTTCAATTTGCTGAACAAGTTAGCTGACAAGTGTACAATCTGGTGAACGTTTTATTTGCCAATGAAAGTGTGAAAATACTGAATAAAACCATTGTTAAACAGATATAAGCTTACCAATAAAATGATCCAAAGACACACGAATGTTGTCAACAACTTGCTGGTTTCAGGTCAAATCATATATAGCCATTTTTCCATTCGTGTCTGTTAAAGTTCTTTCGTCGTTTCCCATTGATGAATAATTACTTTAGGCAGACGATAAAATGACCTGTCTTTCTCCTTGTCATGCCTATTCGAACTCTCATACACTGCATAAAATGCAGGCAGAGTTTATTATATAATGTTGTCTCACTTTTCCACAGCATTTTCGTCGCTTGTCAGTGATTTTACGCGCTTCCGGATTTACTTTGTTGTCTACCAAGATGGCGGCGCACGGTGCATATGAAGTCACGTGCACGCGCTCTGTACCAGATCGTTCAAGATAGGTATTTTCCCATCTGAGTCAGTTTGTGTCTGAGGGAATGTTCGCATGCCTGGTTAACTTTTCTGCACAGATTTCAGAAAGCAACACAAATTTTAGTTTTTAAATTAATACCAATTACTTATAAAGCATTTTTTTTGTAGCTGTACAAACCAGATCGTTATGTCATAATCACACCTCGACCACCCTATGTCTCAAATATTTCTATATCCCCCATATATTTCCATCTGCTTTCCTTTCCCTCTTGTTGTTACATTATCCACTTTTACTCCTTTTTCACTATCCCCTCATTTGCATCAGTCGTCGCTCAAGGCCACATGTCCTCAACAAGATTGAGTTCACCTTTTCTTCTCGATCACTTTGCCATGTCTTATCCTTTCACCAGATGTCCCTATTCAGTTTATATTACACGGACGTAGTTCAGGAGCTCCCATTCATTCACTATCAAAGGGATTCAGCTTCCATTCATCATCTTTTGCTCCATTGAAAAGATGCTGCTACGTTCTAACATCCATTTTCTAATAACCATTTTCCGCTCTGTAGTCTAATTTTTCAAACACATATAAAATATATATATAAAATATATATATATATATATATATATATATATATATATATATATATATATATATATATATATATATATATATATATATATATACACGCGTTATTCTATATTATGTATAAGTATGTGTTTAAACGTTGATTATACACATAGACATATATATGAATTTTTGTCACATATGAGTAACGTTTTTACAGTCACAAATATTAAGTCACAAATATCGTTTAATATTCAGTTGCTATGCCCCAGGAATATTTATGGGCGTAATATGTGAAAACACACACGCACGCGCACACACACACACACACACACACACACACACACACACATATATATATATATATATATATATATATATATATATATATATATATATATATATATATATACCCATGCATGTATGTATATATAGATACATAATATATCCATGCATGCATGTATGTATATATAGATACATACATACAATATCATACCGTAAATATGATATATATGCATATACCTGTATGTTTGTGCGCCTGTAATTTTGAAAAATATACGTATATATAACTTTTATGAATATTTATGCTGATTTTCACCAGACTAATGTCTTTCCCAAAATATCTCAGAACCAGCCTCAGCTCCGTTCACATTTGTGATTACCGAGCGAGGAGTGAAATCCCTGTTACCAGGAATTTCCAGCATCTGTTCCAGCTCATTTATCAGCCTTGAAACTTCCTCAATTAAACATTAATTTTAGACTTTTCCTCTCTGGGTATTTTTCCTCTTCTTTAGACGAATGGATCTCTTAATAGTCTGTTCCCTTTCTTATCAAATTTTCATTTATGTGCAATTTTTTTTTAAGTGATCTCCATTTTCCCTTTCCACTTGAAAAGTCCTAACACCAGATCCACTTTTTCGATAATAAAAGTGGCTTAGATGAAGCAGGTCCTTATCTCAAGAAGGCCCGCGAGTGGAAGCAAGTGATAAGGAATATTAGAGGCCTGGTGTTTGCCTCTAGATTTTAGCTAACCATTAAAAATGATATATAACCAATTTTGTATCCTCAGAGAACTGCAGATTAACAAGACATGCTACCTTAAAGCCAGGTAATCTAGAAATGATATCCACCTTTTCCTTGATATTCGTTTTCATTTGTACGTCCTTTCAGCTGTTCATTTTTTCCGTTCTGTAAAACGCTCCTGAAATTAATTCCCTTTCAGACAGTCGTCAGGGATCCCTATCTGCTGAAGCTATGTGCTCCAACGAACCAGACAATATGATTTGTTTTTAGTAAATAGGATCGTAGCTGAACTTTGCCTCAATTCACTATTTCACAAAAGCTTGAAGTCATGGATCCTAACATGTTTTTATATTCGATCAATATACAGTAATAATAATAATAATAATAATAATAATAATAATAATAATAATAATAATAATAATATTATTATTATTATTATTATTATTATTATTATTATTATTATTATTATTATTATTATTATTATTATTATTATTATTATTTCAGTACTTCTATCCAATGTCTAGCCATTCCCTTTTCCCCGAAGGTAATTTGGAAAACGTTTTGGACGTGGCATTAAAAATTTGACAGTGCCGGCAGTTAATCAGAGCACTGGTAGCCCCAAGTCTCAGTACCAGTGTATAGTTCGTCCCAGCTTTGCCAACCTTC
This sequence comes from Macrobrachium rosenbergii, assembly GCF_040412425.1. Taxonomy (NCBI): domain Eukaryota; kingdom Metazoa; phylum Arthropoda; class Malacostraca; order Decapoda; family Palaemonidae; genus Macrobrachium; species Macrobrachium rosenbergii. Next base: position 60,223,714 of record NC_089750.1, read on the forward strand.
CTTTTTGTAACGCAAAGACTGGTGACACTATATTACAGAAAGCTTCATTTAAATAGCCCAGGTTCTGAGGAAACAAGCTGAACATGGAAGAGAAAAAATAGGAGTGAAACGGTCACTGTTTTCCAGCGTACATATTCCCCTCTAATTAAACCGAAGTAAGCCTCCGAATTCTTGATTACTTCAGAGGATCATCTTCCCTGTTATCCGGGGATTAGACTCACTGTTGGAATGTGACTAATGAATACCTGTAAAGTAAAATAGCTCCCAATAAGTATGAAAAATGTGAAAATTATGTGTGATTTTGAAGTATAATCTCTTCTTTTCTCGTCCGAGAGAGTACGTTTAATAAAATAAATCTAGTATATATCAGTAGTATGGTAAGATAAAATGTGAAAGAATCCATATGGTTTTAAAGGTCTTTTCACGTACATTTCCAGTTATAGATTTTATTTGATGTTGGTTATCACTCTTTATTCCTATGATGTTACACCACGACCCTTTAACCAACACTTATACGTTCACGAAATTCCGGAATTTCCCTTAAAATAAATAATTGACTTTTTCATCAGTAAAATAAAAAGTGACTTACATTTACGATCCATCCCGAGAATAAAAGTGCTTTTAGTGCCTCCATCAAGATTAGACTGGAAGAGTTCGTAGAATCATTAATGAGTCGGGAAGGTTCCCATTAGAACTGAAGGGAGGAATAAAGGCGTAAGAGTCTGTGACGTAATGGGTGTAATGGGAATTAATAACGGGCGCAGATGGAAGTCGTGATGGTCCTGTGGGTCTAAATGCTGTGAAGTTTAGGCGTATCTCACTTCAGTAATCTCTCTGGATAATTTCTTGATTGCAGTGTGTGTTTGACCTCATCTTGAATACTTTTTCGTGAATTTTATTAATTACTGGCGAGGATCCATCCATCGAGAGGGCTTTATTATAGCCTTTATGAGCACGTTGATTCCAAACTGTATTAACAGGCAGTATTCCTACATGGAACAGTTAGATACAGTTCTATGATGCCCTTTTAGATCTATCTAGTTACATCCAAGACAACACTCGCAATGAACGTGGTTGTCGGCTTCGTCGTCTTCACATTTATCTTATGTTAGCGCCTTTTTTACTTGTTTCACAGTAAAGGATCTTGATGATAAGCTAAACTTGAGTCTCGATAGTGTATATAGTAAGCCTAGGCCTTTCTTGTCTGGCGTTCCTCAGGGTGGCATTTAGAATCTACCTAGTAAAAATTAAGGGACTACGTCCAGATGATACTGTTCTTTTTATTGTTACTCCCTCGTACCAAATGCAGCAAGTGGCTGCATCCTTAAAAGAGATATGGGGCAGGTCAGTAAGTGGTTAGTCAATGGATCATGTTGTAAAACTCAAGCACAACTAAAACTTTACCTATTATTCTATCTAGCATCATGACTAATCTCCATGACTAGTTTACAAAGTTAACATGGTCCTTAAGGACTCTGAGTACTTGAAGAACCGTGGCATACTTTCCACTCATAGCTTCCTTTTTCCAAGGGTTAAAAACCATATCTGATGATTCAGAGGAGTAGGAATTGATGATCAGAAGTATGAATATACAAAGATAATTATCTCAACACACGCTTCGAATCTCTTGTACTGCCATCGTTAGCTTTTCTCTAGTATGACTGCTATAGTAGCTTCCGGGGTCTTTATTTGTTAAAAACGCACAACGTCAGTTTCCTTTTCCAGATGCGTTGTTGTCTGTGGGCATATATCATCTATCTCTCTCTCCATCTCTTGTCTTTTTTCTACTTTTTCAAATAAGGGCATTTTGTTCTTTGAAAACTTGATTGACAAGTTGAACTTCAAGACTTCTTCCGTATGAATATTTACTCTTGTTGAATAATAATGTTAATGATAACAGCTTTTCCACATCATTCAGCTCTGATGATGTTTTTACTCTTTAAACTGTTTCGTTATTATTTACACAAAATAAAGCATTTACTTTCATTCCTAGGTATCCGAAGGAAACATCATCTAATTCTAAGAGGGTTATATAGACCTGTCAGCATTAAGGATGGAATTCATTAAACATAAAATGAAGACTCATGAAATCTGGTACATTCAGAACAGAACTGGCGTAAAGTACAATGAACGAATGTTTATTCACTGTGCGTATGACATTACTTGTAAACGAGAACAACTGGGCCGAAGTTGTAACCTGTTCGCTTTTAGATTACCCCATATGTTTCAAACGAACGAAAGCTTCACTCCACGAAGATGATGAATGTAAAATAGAATAGTAATTTTCTCTTTTGTCGTGAATACTTAAAGTTGTGCTGGCGACAGAATGAGATTGCTAATAAGTCTTCTGTGTACTATATGACAACTAATATCGTGGAAGTTTCCTACATTGGGGGTTTTTCCACAACTCAGCAGTTAAAGTATGAACGCGTCATTTTCCCACCCTCTCACGCAGCAGGAGTAAGGGAAAACGAAGGAGTTACGAAGAATGCTCAGTAACTGTATTCCGAACAATTATTTTCACCCAAGAAGGAAGACGAAAGGAATCTATAAATGCAAGGTTTTCTTGACCTTTATTCCACCTTGCAACAACGAGAATGAAAACACGGCAGGAAAGGAAGTCCTTACAGTCCACTCTTTATTTCATATTCCTTTGTGAATGAAAATAATGAATGTATGTATATATATACATATGCGTGTATGTACACATACCCATGCATATATATATATATATATATATATATATATATATATATATATATATATATATATATATATATCTTCTTCTTCTTCTTCTTCTTCTTCTTCTTTTCGTTTAACATGCTTTTTCCCATTTTTTGAATGGGGTAAGCACGATGCCTTCTTCTGAAGGTCTTTGATTTGGCGTTAGGGGTAGACCGTAGCCTCGATCGGCTGCCCTGCCTGACATCGCTTATATATATATATATATATATATATATATATATATATATATATATATATATATATATATATATATATATATATATATATATATATATATATATTATATATCCATGTGAATATATATTATACATATGTATGTATGTATATATATGTGTGTGTGTATTTATGTATATATTTATGTATGTATGTATGCATGTATGTGTGTATGTATATACTTCCATGGTTGCAAGTCTCTATACCAAGTCCGTGCTTTCCGGTGTTTATTCGTGGAAGTTCCGTCCCCGACGTTAAATGAAACATTGCTTTCTTTTCCCAAAACTCCTCCGAGAGTACAGCAACAAAAGCAAAGAGTCTGACTTTCCGCCTCAAAGTTTTAACCAATTTTCCAGACTTACGGTTCACCTCAAAAGAGATAAACTGAAACTTATGACTTTGCTTTCATTGACGTTGGGCTTTTAACTTTTTTTTTTTATTTGTCTGCCTCAACTTCTTTGCTCGCGGTACTTGCTTTGATAAGATAGCAGTTAATCTTTCTTTTATTCTTCGTGATTTTCAGAGTGCAGTTTAAATTTTATTTCCGTCTGATGTTACTTACAGTGATGAAAATTCTGTTCAGTTTGGAATGTTATTTTACGACAAATAAGCAAAAGGATATTTAAATGGTGATGTCAAGTATAGCCTGATTGCATATATGTCAGAACGGTTCTTTCAAGTTTTTGTAAGGCGTATAGAAATATATTTAAGCTATGACATTTTTAAGTCTACGATAAGCATTGGTATATGCCCATTCGATAATGCGTTTTTAAACAATTAAATCTTTTTTTTTATTTTATCTGATTTCGATTCGTAGAAAATAAGTATTTAGTAAGTAAACTGAAATAGGATGATAAAGTAAAAAAAAAAAGTAAGAAGTAAGAATTTTCTAAAATAGGTGACTCGTAGCAGTGCCAGAAGATTAATATTATAAAAAACCAGTAAAACTAACCGCTGAAAAATGAATGACATCAAGAGCATGAAATAGATTTCTTGAATATACACCGTGTATTCAACACAAAGAGGAAGAAATTTACGGCTAAAAGTAGCTTACCAGCAAACTAGTAAATAAATAAAACAAACCCTAAAATTCATCAAAACAAACAAAAGAGTAAACACCGTAGAGAAAGAGATAAAATAAGGAATCACTAGAATAGTCGCCGTCTATTCAGCTACAGAAGTAGGAGATGTTCCCCAGAGACCAGGCCTTGATTGAGTTCCATTGTGCTCAAATGGCCTTCGCGTTCGAGCTACATGAAATTGTTAGCTAGAAAGAGGGAATGGCACTAGCTTATGCTCTAGGGGATGTCTTCATTGACAATATGGATTTTAGTTAGGGAACAAACCTAGAGAACAAAGGCTGTAGCAGACAACTAGATCAGAAGAGCTCATGCATGTGCAAATGGGTAAAGTTACTTGATTAATCATAAATGAAATGTTTTAGTACTATAAAAACAGAATTCTGTTAGTTGTGTACGGAATTTTGATAATTCCCAAAGTATTTGAAATATATAATATTCTGTTGAGATAAATTTTAATCGGTAAAGCTTAGATAGATTAGAGCTTTTGATTGATTTCATATGATTCAAATAAAGTCTAAAAATTCCCCAGAATTAACGAAAATGTGATATGTTTATTCATATACTTGTCTCAGTACGCAACTACCAAAGAACAGTTCCAGGAAACCACTAATTATTATTTGACGAGTTTCGAGAACTGGATTTTCCATTTGGGTTATTTTCTTCTTTGTGTGAGAATTGTTGATATTATTTCACCCGTTATAGGCCAAATTAACCCGGTATACGTATTCACTCTGATGAAAATGTTATTTTCAGGACATTATTTGCTCAGCTAAAACATGTTATGTAAACAGACTGATACATAATTGAGCGAAATCTTCTGTGGCAAGCTTTGAAAACCTGTCGGGCAACCATAAATCATAAAATGAATTTCGACAACTTAAGGTTCTTACCTAGTGCTTGGGAAGCTTATGTTTGGATGCAGTCAATAAATTATTATATGACACCTTTGGACTATAAATTCTATTTTCATGCTGCATATTTTATATAAAGCTCTTTCGTTAGCCTTAGTTTCTACCTCAGTACTACATGTTGCTTGAGTTACGATAGAATTTGTGGCACTGAGGATTTCCTATGAGAGGTTAATGAGGGAACATCTTTTTATTATAGAAATTCAATTATTCTACTTGATTGGAATTTGGTAGCAGATATGATGATGTAATATAATGCATTTTCATTTTTATCGTTTTGCTTTTAGTCTGCCTTTCTGTGTAGCAGTCCTTTCGTTTGGCTGCTCTCTCTCTCTCTCTCTCTCTCTCTCTCTCTCTCTCTCTCTCTCTCTCTCTCTCTCTCTTTGACATGGATACCAGATCTTTTTCGGTGTTCAACACGTCTTTCTGCTGTATCAGGAAGACTGTAGTCTCGGGAATTTTCTAGAAACTTTCGGCATTTAACTTTTCAAAGAACAGTTGATTGTCCCATCTCTAATACGATTCCCTTTTTTTTACCGGTGCACGCTCCACTACGGCAGCTGTCTTCCAGCAACTTACCTATTTATTATCTTTTAATATCCTTTTATGGAGAGAGTCTGCTGTCTTCAGTTCTCTTAAGAAGGCCTTTTCTTATGTGTATTTGAGTTGGGAAGAGGAGTGTCTTCGATCTTCAGTTTGAAAAACTTTGTTAGCAAGACTTTGGTCATTGAAGTTCACCGAAAGTAGTATACACAATAAATTTTGCTCTCCACTTAGCTCATTGCTACATTTGACTCTCTCATTCATATTTTTATTTTCACATTCATTTTCACCTCTGTTCATACACTCTTTACATCTATAATTCCTAATTAGGAGTGATTATTAACGTATCCAATTCGTCTAAAGTTGACCGTTTCTGCTGGGTACCAAGATATGGTTTCTCCTCTTAATTTTGCCTAAAGAGAACGGCGGTTTTTGAGATTGTAACTTGAACCTGTTGGATTGAAAAATTTATTTTCTAGCCTCCTCACTGCTTATATAATTACAAGCCTTTGCAATTGCTGGAAGAATACCTTAAACTTACTAGTCAACCTCAGTTGTAACATATCCTTTTTGACCTCTGCAGATGCTTGATAAACTTTTTCTTACGTTTATGGTGTACTGTTACCCCCATCTGCTACTTAAGGTTGTCTCATGACAAAAAGACTAAAATAAAACAGTGATTTTGGTTTTAGCGTCAGTTTACAGTTTGGTAAACAAACTCATTTACAGTGTTTATAGATTTAAAAGTTATAGGGGAAAAATATTTATTGTTTCTTATATAAAACAAAATGAAATTCCCGGTTCGTGGTTTGAAAATCAATTTTCAGAGCTTGATGAATGTTAACTTAATTTTAACTCTTGAGTTCGTATACAGTACTCATATTTTTTTAGATTTTTCCATTTGAAACAAAGACAGAGGTTAAAAATACATCACCTTACATTCTTTCCCAAGAATTTTTTCATTAAAACCAGGCTGATTTTAGCATTTTCTCGTATTTTAAACCGCGAACAAGTACGGAGCTTTTTTCAACCTCTGGTGACGACAGTTATTGAGATCTAGTACTTCCACGTCAGTATCCCTGGGGCCTTCGGGGGTGGCTATTGTTGTAGATGTTTTGGTTCCTTTTCCTTTGGACATTTTTCTCTTTTTCTCTCGGCTTTAGAACGTTTCATGTTTACTGGTCAATTTAAAGCTTTTAAAATTCAAGTTTTAATGCTCACTGAATAGAACTCCATGAATTTTTTTATATATTTGTTTACAGTTATTTTTTAAATCAAGCAATAGAGCAAACTTTTCAAAATCTCAGTATTTTTTTAATCTGCATTGGGAACCGGTGTATTTTACTTCTCTCCCCCTCTCTCTCTTTCTCAAAGGCTCTCCACTGAGGGACCTGGGGCAACATAACACTAATGTAAGGTAAGGTCCTCACATACACTAATGCACTGTATATATGTATATATATGTATATATATATATATATATATATATATATATATATATATATATATAATATAATATATATATATATATATACATACATCATAGATTGATATTGACATACCTTTATATATATATATATATAACCATGATATAATATTATATGTTTGAGTGTTTATATATATATATATATAATTTAAATAGATTTTAGAGCTGATATCGGTTGATTTTAGTAAGTAAAACTACAGGGCATTTCAGAATCTTGGAGTGGTTGGATATGTTTTAGGTTTACTTCAAGATTACCTTACAGGTAGTAGGCAGCAGCGAGTTGCGTTGATGGGATCCTTAGCAAACCAAGATCTATTGTGTCTCGAGTTCCACAGAGTAGTGTTCTTGGTCCACTGTTATTTTTAGTGTATATAAGTGATATGGTTGTTGGCCCATGGTTTCATTGGTGACATGAACCGGATTAGTGAATGGTGTAGCCGGTGGGGCCTGAAGCTGAACTTCAGTAACACTACAACACTGTTGATAATCAGATCTCGTACAGATTTTGTACCCCACCCTTCCCTTCAGGTGGATGGGACGTTCCTAAATGAGTCTAAAGCTTTACCTATTCAGGGTGTAACTTTTGACTCACATCTTACTTTTGAGAAACATCTAATGAAAGTGTCAGCAAATGCCTCACAAAATGGTAAAGCCTCATATATTTATAGCAGTGATAAAATCAGTGCAACCTGTTTTGAGCCATTTGTTCTTCCTTTACTAGAATACTGTTCTCCGGTGTGGGTGTCTGCTTCTGCCAGAGATTTATCTCTTAGGTAGAGTTGTTGTAGGTGGTAGGGTTCTGTTACCTAACATTAGCCATTATGATTTGGACCATCGACGGATGGACTTTTGTTTGTCAGTTGTCCATATTTTAACAGAGATCTTTCATATTCACAATTGATCCCTGAACAGCAGCGCCGACATGCAGTAAATGTGCCTCGCTGTCAAACTTCTCAGTTCCAGAGGTCTTTTATTCTTCACACTGTTGAACTGCGGAACAGTCTCGCCGAGGGTGTCGTGCAATTGGAACTTCAAAAGTTCAAGCAGTGATGCAATGCATCACTACCCTAATACAGTTCTTGCATTTTTAACAATTTACATACATTTTTGGCTATTTGTTTATGAATTTGTTAATTTATTTTTCTTTTTAATAGGCGATCTCTTCTCCCTGTATTTCCCTTTACGTCCTGTTCTTTCTAATGAACACCATATTCTTTGGAAGCTTGAATTTCAAGTCAGTGGCCCCTGTGGGCTTGTTTCACAGGAATAAGGTTCATCTTCTGAATAATAATAATAATAATAATAATAATAATAATAATATATAAATTACACTTACACAATTGTTTTGTGCATTAATACAATTACTAACAGGACCTCATTAAAACTAGATGGTATCTAGTGGAGACATTTATTCAGGAAAAGTTACGAGCTTTCTAGGACTAACAGTCCTCATCGTCAAGTATCCATAGAATGACCGGACACGTAACCTCGCTGTATTTATATGGTATGGGGGAGT
>NC_089750.1:60234706-60269706 GCF_040412425.1 Macrobrachium rosenbergii
GCATCTATGTTTATACTTATGCGCGTGTGGTCACCAGGTGCGTGTGATTTCTCTCTCTCTCTCTCTCTCTCTCTCTCTCTCTCTCTCTCTCTCTCTCTCTCTCTCTCTCTCTCTCTCTATTTTCCCCCTGATTTTTATCGTTTTTTGCATTTCCATTTTGTGCAATTCACACACACAATTTCAAGAGCTGTGTATAACGTCATTTGTGTTGTTTCCAAGCAAATGCGTGAATTGCCTGGTCCTGTTTCTGAGCGTTCCTTTCCTTGTACTCCAGAGCTCTGTAGTTCCCTTCCGGCTGTCGTTTATTTTTTTTTTTTTAAGTCTTGGGTCATAATGAGGTTTTTGAATGCCCGTCTTCACAGTCTAATGATTAAAGAGTTAAAACTATGACATTAGTGGAAGTTGTCATAGCTTCTAAGTCATGTTGCCATGCCTTGTATACAATGTTAAACTCTTAGTTGAACTTTTACGCATTTCAGAGCGGTATACTTCAAGAAACAAAAGGTTGTCTTGTGAGCTCCGACTGTTATTATTATTATTATTATTATTATTATTATTATTATTATTATTAACCTACAGAAGGCAATACAGCTTGGAGCCGCTGACATTCAACCTCCATCCAACAGAGCGTTCTCTCTCTCTCTCTCTCTCTCTCTCTCTCTCTCTCTCTCTCTCTCTCTCTCTCTCTCTCTCTCTCTCTCTCATCCTAAACCTTGGGATGTTCTCAGTTATATCTCAGCTGTATTTAGGTGACAGCGGAAATATAAATATTCAGACTGTTTCTGCACTTTGATTTGTGGCTTTTGTAGAGAAATTGGGGAGTTTCTGCTTTAGTGAAACGGTTAAGTCTCACCTCGCTCTAAATAATTTCTGTCATTTGTGTAAGATATTCTATTTTAGTTCTTTGTCGATGAGTTGTGATAAAGTATTGAAAAATATCACCCTCAGCGCTCTTGGAATTGATACTTGAGGATTCTAAAGATGTTATCAACACACAAAGGTTTGAGAGATTCACAGGCCCCCACTAAGATTGTAAATTTATGTACAGGAATGATTATCTGTCCCTTCTTTCTACAAAGATTTTTACTATTCCTTATTTTCAACATCACCTTTTCATATAGTTCACCACAGATGACAACCTTTCTGGCATTTCTTTTTATTGCCTTTGTTTCCTTTCTGAAGGCCGTGCTGCAAGATTATAATTGTTTTTCGTCGATCCTTAGAAATAGTTTAAATAATATCCATTATTGTTTCTCAGTTCTCCATGCCTCTACAATGAATAGATAAAAGAGCGTTTGTAAGGCATTTTTCATTCGCCTTCAGCGTTCAGTGATCTTTCCACATTTGTGGGTTTGCTGTACATCGAGGTTCCTGACATTTCTTCAGTAACGGGAGACATCTCTTCCCGAAAGGAGACATTCTTTCCAGGAGAGGAAGACATTTTTTTCAGGAAGGGAAGATATTTCCATTCCGCTTCCATCATAAAACCAAGAACAGAGCTCTCGCGGAAATCAGATGCTAGATCTTCAAGTTTTTTTTTTTTTTTTTTACTATTTTCTCATTCCTGATAGTGCCATCGATATACCCGGCATAAGTAGTAGGGTTTCTTTGCCATAAAAGTCTGTCCTCGACTAATGCTGTATAAATATTAGGGCGCTCGACTTCCATAGGAGATCTCATTGCTGCGTTATTTTTTTGAAGGAAGAGTTCTTCTTTGTGTGATAAGAATGGCGTTTGTGTAAGGTAGGACATGAAAACTTCCTTAAGCACAGCCTCAGGAAAGTTCAAGGATACAGCATCCGATCTGAAAGCCTTATTGTAATTAAGCTAATAGCCATATCACCTTATGGCGTTGTTGTCCTCAACAGAGCAATGAACTCTGCAGACAATGGTCGTCTAGATTCATATAATTCAAATATCTTGTAAAATATCTTGGCTACACCTTGCGTGGATTTTGATATTAGGGATATAGATGGGATCGAGTAATTTCTCGGCATAGAATATTTTTTGGGAGCTCTGTCTTGTAGATTGTTCAAGTTATTGAAGGCTAGATTCAACATAAAGTTACGAGCAATAATGATTAATTGAGCAATAACAATAGTTATACCTCCGCTCAGAGACAAAAGTCAACATAAAGTTAAGCACTAACAATAATTATACCTCCCAGATGATTACAAAGTTTTAATAAATAAATTCATTCATTAACAAGAGCTAAGGCATATATAAGGGAATACTGACAGACAGACATCCTTATATACCCAAACAAAGAGACGCATCGTTCATCATCCAGGAGAAAGTCTGCCAATACCTTCGGTGCTCTTTCGCTTCTGTGAGTTCTTATATCCGGCCTCGGGAAACACTCCAGAAGTTTTGATACCTCGGTTCCGTATGACATGTGGATTCTAATTGCTTGCTCTCTCTCTCTCTCTCTCTCTCTCTCTCTCTCTCTCTCTCTCTCTCTCTCTCTCTCTCAATCCTCAGTATTATCAGAAGTATTTGTTCAAAAATATTTGTGATCCTGGGATTGCCTGTATTTGGCCAATAATCTCTCTCTCTCTCTCTCCTGAACCGTTAGTATGTTCGCATAGGTTTTCAAGTTCTGCACCTTAATTTTCGAAAGTTGAAATCTATGATGGTAACAAATTCCTTCAGTCGAAACAAAGCTCAATATTATTAATTAAAATTGAGATAAAAAATGAGAGCCATTTCAACCAATGGTATGCGAGGAAGCTCACAAGTTGTAATGGCCTTGAGTTTTCTGTAAAAGAAACTATTGTGCTGTCTGTCCGTCCGCACTTTATTCTGTTCGCACTTTTTCTGTCCGCCCTCAGATCTTAAAAACTATTGAGACTAGAGGACTGCAAATTGGTAAGCTGATCATCCACCCTCCAATCATCAAACATACCAAATTGCAGCCCTCCAGCCTCAGTAATTTTTATTTTATTTAAGGTTAAATTTAGCCATAATCGTGCTTCTGGCAACCATACAGGATAGGCCACCACCTTGGCAGTAATTAGTTTCATGGGCCACGGCTCATACAGCATTATACCGAGACCACCGAAATATAGATCTGCTTTCGGTGGCCTTGATTATACAGTACGCTGTAGCGGCTGTACAGAAAACTCGATTGCGCCGAAGAAACTTAGGAACATTTTTTACTTGTTTAGGTTTTTTTTCTTTTACTTTTACACATATGACAAAGAAGGGTATTTTTATTTGACAAGTATTGTCTACGGATGATAAATTACCTATTGCCGCTAACTGCAGACCCCTTGGGTGTGTTCAGATTTCGCGGGCACATTATGTAGAAACACTTTCTACAGTTTGTCGCCAAAGTTTAAACAAATAGCTGTCACAGAAGTTAAGTTCTCAAATGATAACAACATAATTTAAATAAGTACAACATAAACACGATTGTGTAGCGCTAGGAGAGTTAAATTGTCTAACACATTCTGAGAGCAAATACCTTTCATGACGTAGTTGTGGCACAGTGGTTATCATTTGCTAGGGTTATAGCCTGTACGCTCCAGTCTTTTTCTAGCCAAACCTACTGAAAGCAGGTAATTTGCTCTTCAAGTATAACGTTCTATTTGATAAACTATTTTACGAAATGGATACATTGAAACATATTATTATTATTATTATTATTATTATTATTATTATTATTATTATTATTATTATTATTATTATTATTATTATTATTATTATTATTATTATTATTATTATTCAGAGCATGAACCCTATTCATATGGAACAAGTCCACAGGGGCCACTGACTGTAAATTCAAGCTTCCAAAGACTAAGGGGTTCATTTGAAAGAAGTAATAGAAGGTAATAGAAAATACAGAAACAAAAAAATCTCTTATTAAAAAAGAAAAAAATTAACAAGTTAATAAATAAGTAGATTAATTTTAAGTAAATTATTAAAATACAAGGAGAATTGTTTAAGGGTAGTAAGACATTGCATCTTCGCTTGAACATTTTAGGTTCCAGTTGCACAAATCCTCGGGGAGACTGTTCTACAGTCCAACAGTGTGAGGAATAAAGGACCTTTGAATTCAGAAATTTGACAGCGAGGCACATTCACTCCATATTGGCGCTACTGTCCAGCAAAACTGGTTGCTCTCGGTAGGAAAAGAGGATGTGAATGTGAAAAATCTCTGTTAAAATACAACTTATGAAAAATTGACAGACAAGAGATAATCCGTGGATGGTCCAGTCATAACTGCTAATGTTGGGAAACAAGCCTACCAACCAGGAACCACTTTATCTAAAACAGATAAATCTCCAGCAGAAGCAGACATCCACACCGAAGAACAGTATTCTAGTAAAGGAAGGACAAATGGCGTACAACGGGTTGCACTGATTTTATCGCTGTTATGAATATATGAGGCCTTACGTACAGTACTTAACTTTTGTGCGGCATTTAGATGTTTCTCAAAAGTAAGATGTGACTCAAAAATTACACACAGAATAGTTAAAGTTTCAGACTTATTCAGCAGAGTCCTATTCACCTGAAGGGGCGGATGGGGTGGAAAATCGGTTACATAGTTGAATGCTTGTTTACGGTATCAAAGGATACGGTCCATGTAATAACACGTTGTTTTGGGATGAAGCCGCTGCCTCTAATCCTGCGCCCCATAAATGGTCATAGGAGCTCATGTTCCAAAGGTCAATGGTCATATACTGAATAGCATGTAGGTTGCTGGATTTCGCTTTTCAGAAGAACAATGGCGATTATCTTTTTTGTTGGCAAATAGCTTATATACAGTATTATTTATATATACAGTATATATATATATATATATGTGTGTGTGTGTGTGTGTGTGTGTGTATGATTCGGTTTTGCAGTCCCTGACTAATCGCTCTTATCAATGGTAGTGACGGTTTTTTGTGATTTGTAGATTTTCAGATTGTTCCCGGGAAAGATATAGAAAAACCCTGTTGCTGAACAGTGAAATCTTTCTTTTGAAATTTTATATTTTTGATGAACGAACAAATAGTAATAGTAGGTTTATATATATATATATATATATATATATATATATATATATATATATATATATATATATATATATATATATACATATACATGTATAGAGAGAGAGAGAGAGAAACAATATTTTGTCTGACTATAATATCATTGAATGTCAAACTAATTTAAGAGGTACCCTTGCGATCAATTATCGTGAGCGAGTCTGAAACAACTGCTCATTTTTGATAAAACATGAAGAGAAAAATATTATTCGTGCTTGCCTGGGGCCTCTTTCATTTTCACTTTGAAGTGTGCCTGCGTCTGAGAGAGAGAGAGAGAGAGAGAGAGAGGGGTGGAGCATGCGCTCTCGTGCGTAGAGGCGGAGGAAAATAGAGCTGCTGCAGAAAAGCTCAAAGGTCAAGTGTACAAATTGCTCTCTCCAAAAGTGTTGAAACATTTCACGGGACTTTTGTCGGTCTCTGTGTCGTCCAATCTTTCAATTGACACCCATACAATTTTTTTTAGTTATATGGCAGTTTTGTAACCTCCAGTCCCCACGCACATAGGTTTTATTTTATATATATATACAGTATATGTATATATATATATATATATATATATATATATATATATATATATATATATATATATATATTACTAAAAAGACCTCATTCAAACTGGATGGTATACACTTGATAATGTGGACTGTTTGTCCAAGAAAGGTTGTAACTTTTTCTGAATAAATACTCCATTAGATACCATCTAGTTTGAATGAAGTCTTTTTAGTAATTCTACTATTGCACAGAACAATTGTGTATGTGATAAAGTTTATATATATATATATATATATATATATATATATATATATATATATATATATATATATATATATATATATATATATATATATATATATATATGTATGTATATGTATATATAATGTGTGTGTTTACAACCATTAACCTTAATCATCAGTAATAACTAAGAAGACCATTCCATTGTGTAATTTCTAAGATTCGCTATGCCATGGAACCAAGACCGGATAAAAGAAAGGGTCCATTCAGGATTAGCGTAGCAAAAGTGTCAAAACCAAAGATTGACTGGAACGTTACACAAACCTTTGCAGACTCAGTCATCATTTGGCACAGTGAGGCTTAAAATCAAACGGTGTGTGCATAATGGCACCAGATAACTCTAAATGTTTAGTTTCATCAGCTTAACAGCTATTATATAAGCAATGACAAATGTTAACATCCAAAAGTAGACAACATTTCTAATGTTTCTATTCAAATATTTTCATACGATTAAAATGAACTTTACTTTCATATTCAGTAGAATGTATTTTCCATATTCCTTTAAAATCTTTCCTCGCATTGATCAGAAAGCAGGCAATATCGGCTTAGAATAGATAGCTGAGCTGATAAATCGTTAGCATGATGATCCACTTATCGGTGGTTCAGATCCCCCGGGATTTTATTGTCAAGCGATTACGACTTCTTATTTCTTTTTCAGTGTTTTTTTATTTACTCAAAATTCATTAATAAATGTTGGTTTTGTGGAGTGAAAGGAATGAAATAATGTCGAGAGATGGAAAATATCATGAGAGGGAGGAAGAGAAAGAAGGCAACCGTTACAGACCCTTCGCCAAACTGGAAACTATCGGGAAAATCGGGACATCTGCAGGTTGATACTATGCTTCTTAGCTTTGCTACACACACACAGACAGACAGAGGAATCATTCTCCCCATAACTCCATATGGGCATCATTCAAGAGAAAACGAAAGAGATAGAGAGAAATCCGTCTCCGTAACTCCAAAAGATCCATATGGTCATTATTCTACAAGAGAGAAAAAATATTTGTCAGAGAGAGAGAGATAGAGAGGAGTCCGTCTCCGACTGCATAAACTCCAGAGAGAGAAAAAGAGGAGAAAACACACACACACACACACACACACACACACACAGAAAGAGAGAAGTGGTTTCTATTCCACATATCTGAACATGGGCATCATTCACGGAGAGGAAAAGAGAAAAGTACGAGAGAGAAAGAGGGAGGCAGAGAGAAATCTTACTCAAACTTCTTAGGAAAGTCTAACTTCGCAAAGACCATA
This sequence comes from Macrobrachium rosenbergii, assembly GCF_040412425.1. Taxonomy (NCBI): domain Eukaryota; kingdom Metazoa; phylum Arthropoda; class Malacostraca; order Decapoda; family Palaemonidae; genus Macrobrachium; species Macrobrachium rosenbergii. The sequence continues at coordinate 60,241,792 of NC_089750.1, forward strand.
AATCCTTTTATCGAGCAAATGGCGAGAAAAAAATGGAGAAAAAAAATCCATTTTTTATCTCAACCTTTCTGATTTTCCCTCCCTGATTCTCCATCCAACAATGCCTCAAGATCCACAGAATGATTGCTCTCTCTCTCTCTCTCTCTCTCTCTCTCTCTCTCTCTCTCTCTCTCTCTCTCTCTCTCTCTCTCTCCGAAAATGTTGTTGAATAGGCTCTTCCTGTTCAATACGTTTTGATATTGTACAGACTGGGTAAATTCAACTGAATATTGAAAAACTGATTACTTTTATTTGGAAGGTTATTGGAGATGAAAAAGTTATTTGAAAAAATGGTGACAAGTTGATAGTGCAAAATTTCCAGTTTGAATTATATGTATAAATAAAATATTTATATGCACACATATATACATACATATATATATATATATATATATATATATATATATATATATATATATATATATATATATATATATATATACATATATATATATATGAATATATAATATATAGTATAATACGTGTGTTAATATAAGGAATGAAGGAAAGCCATATTAATTATACCTTTGTAAAAAAAAAAAAAAAGTCGATAGAAATGAAATCAAATAAGTGCACAGAATATTAGCGTTTGTCCGAGTAAAGCATTTGAGAGCATTTTCTGGAAGAGCAGGTAATTAGGTGCTGTTTGTATAAAAACCCTCCCACGCCATCCACAGGCAAGCCTACTAACCGAAAACACAAAATAAACAAACAAAGCCCCCAGCGCATTCCCGCTTTTGCGTAAACTAAACTAACGATTTTTTTTTAAACCTAACAAAGGATAAACATTTTCCACAAGAACAAGGTTTTTTCCCTCAACCAAGACCGAAGCGAGATCTCCTGTGCCATTCTCTAGTGCCACATCAGGAAAATGGTTCCTCTAAAGGACCACCGAAAAAAAAAAAAAAATCTTTTTGTGTGCACAAAATAAACGCGGTGACCGAGAAAGGGTTGCTTGAATGCTTTCTCACATGCACGGTTTTGCTTTTTTTTATTCTCTCTTCCATCCTGAAAGCTGAGGGAAAGAAAAGAGAAGGAATTTAGATGAATGAAGTAATGGTGTGAAGTAATTTGGAAGGACACGCAGGCGCTTTGAGACATCTTTGTTTTAAATTGTCGACTGTCCTATATATTATCTTATTTCATTTTAAATCTCATTTACTTTTATGTATTTATTTTCATCAATGGTCACTGCTTCCTTCGATATTTTTGTTATTTTTGTAAGGCTATATACTTCGGTTTCTTTTTCTTAGTATCTATGTGCTGTTAAAAGTTAAATCTTAAGTATTTCTTAGTTTAATTAGACCACTGAGCTGATTAACAGCTCTCTAGGGCTGAAAAGATTTATTTTACGTGGCTAAGAACCAATTGGTAACCTAAAAAATGGGACCTAATTTAATTGTGGAATCCGAACCACATTATAGCGAAAGTTTTCTATCACCAGAAACAAATTCAAGAAGTTCTTCACTGGTCGGTCGGAATTTTAACTCGCGACCAACTGAGTGGTAGCTGAGAACGGAACCCGCTCACCCAGCTGATCTATGTGCTGTATTTGCATATCTTTATATTTAATTATTTTATATTAGTATGCAAACTGCATTCTCCATGAAAATGTTTTCGTAAAATAACCAAAAAATGTAAATTTAAGGGAAGTGTGTAACACTAAAGGTAAAGTTTACAGTTACTGAACGTTCCAATATCGTTCAATTTTATGAAAACTTGGACAGCATGTATACTCCCCACTGTGGCTATAAAATTGTTGTGATACCAGTATTTAATTAGAGTAGCATCAGCAAAAATAGTTGTTCAAATAACCACAAAGAACAGAATAGTGGGGAAGGCAAAAGAGTATCCAATTCCATCGCATTAGTCCATGAATAAAGTAGAAAAAAATTATTATTATTATTATTATTATTATTATTATTATTATTATTATTATTGTTGTTGTTGTTGTAAAGTTCTAAACGAAAGTTTTGAATAGGTAAAATGTATAATTCAAATTTTAAGAAAATTTTAAGAACAATTATATTCTTAACCACTGTGGCCCCACCCGCTCCCTTTTTTCTAGCCAGGGCTAGAAAGGGCATTGTGTTTTCTTCCCCTCCCCCCAACCCCTGCAGCCACTTCATAAAAAAAAATAATAATAAAGTGTTCTATAAATCATAAATTTCGAACAGAACTCTCATGCATGTGAATGAAGATTCCATAATGTTCTCATCACTTATATCAACATTCCTGTAGACTCACTAAAATGTTTATCATGTCTTAACAACTTATCAGTATACTTCCAGGCGTCGGCATAACTCCCTTTTCAATCTTCACTCATGACTGTATGCAAATCGAGTTCACCCAAACCTGCCATCATGAAAACGGCCATGAGGGCAGACGCCCATAGTGAGAGCCTTCCAGGGGATCTTTCAGAAGTTTTTTATCGTGCAGCTTCCATAATCAGGCAGTCTTCACCTTTGCAAAGAAAATTCGCACTTTCTTGAAATTTATATATATATATATATATATATATATATATATATATATATATATATATATATATATATATATATATATATATATATATGTGTGTGTGTGTGTGTGTGTGTGTGTGTGTGTGTGTGTGTATCTATGTGTAATGGAGAGAAGAAGAGTTTTTGGATGTATATCTAAGCATTGTAAGAATGAAACAAGTTTAAAAATAGATGGACGTTTTAGTTGGAAAGTAGAAGTTTTTGAAATGTTGCTGAGAATCTAATTGAGAATGTTTCTTATGAGGAAAGTGGGAGGAGCATACAAGGTGGAGGAAAAATGAGCTGTGGTTGAATGTCCTGATGTGGGAGACGTATATTGTCACGGGCGCAGCCGTGGGGTGTGAGGGATAGCTCTAAACTCTGCCTTTGAGAATGTCAACTGACAAAGGGGACCACGCTTCAGTGATCAGAAAGTAATACTTTAGTGACATGAACACAACTCAATATCAATCAAAGAAGGATTCAAGATAATTTTAGGGTGTCTACTTAAAACATATTATTAACTAAAGGTATCAGAAGATGAAATATATACAGGAGCTATCAATAGAGCTCCGTGGCACTATCAAAATTATTGTAATAAATGACAATCAATAAACAAGAGTGCCACACTACTGCGAGCTATGTATCTATGCCTGACTAGGCTAACACGTCGTAGAAAGGGGAATAGGATCCGTAGATAGTACAAGATGGAGTACTGTGGGCAAAGCGATGTTCACACTGGGAATCCGGAAATCTTGACCGGATATGGCACATGCAGTTTACAAGAAGTTACCGTTGATCTACATGTGATTCCACACAACAGGTTACTCGCAACACGGATCTGCAATGCAGGGGATGTTGTAACATGCGATGGAATTGTGAGTGAAAATTAAATTAGAATACGTAAGCAAATTGAAAAGCAGGCAACAAAACACTGATCTTTAACACTGAGAATAATCAATCACTGAACTTTTAACACTGCAGTCGAAGCATAAATATCACTAACACTGGTATTCCAACACTTATAAAACAAATACACTACAGTCAAAATCACGAGATCTCTGAGGGAGAATTCAAAAGGGAATGGATATGAGAACAGGTGGAGAATTCAAGTTAAAGGCAAAAAAGGTGAGGCCGGACAACAACTTCCAGTCACTTTACCTTGGTCCATGGACAAGACTTGAGTAGATCAGAGCCAGTTTCCCTTAGCAGGAATAACCATGGATGCAGTGTCGCGTACAGTTCCACACCATAGAGGAATCAGATGAAAAGTAGAAGGGCACGTCTTGATTACAGAGTCATCAGCTCTCAAGGTCCAAGGCAGTTTGATAAGGACCACCTTCAGAGTGACAGCATCACAGGGACGTCTCGTGGGGACTTGATCAGAGTCCCAATGCCCTATCCAATAGGATACACGACAGGGAGACGTTATAGAGTACACTATAGCCAAGGATGTCCCGTCGGAGTCAGTATTCATACCACATCGGCGTTGACGGTGGTCGTGTTTTGACAGTTCCCTCTTAATGAGGTCATCCATTGTTCTCTTCTCGGGGCATGCGGATAATCCCGGCAGGTACCTGAAAGGTCGTTGAGAGTCGACCAGTAAAAGGTTCGAGGAATAGAGATGACAACAGTGAGATGATTAGACACGAGAATCGAGATTATGAGGGAGGAGACACTGGTGTGGGAAAGGCCAAGGAATTGACCCGCGGTAGTAGTTGCAGGTAGCAAGTTAGCAAGGTGGGGGGAATTTTCCCTCGAATAGATCTCAGGGAAACTGACTGGGGACTGTGTAACAATATGTGGAGGGTGTAAGTTCCCAAAGGGATTTTCTCTAATGTGTGAGAAAGGTTAACTCTCCCTCAGGTGAAGATTATCAGATTTGGCGAGGTGCTTTTTAATTACTTTTGGCTCGTTTGCAAATTACCTGATCATTTGACACCTGGGCAGCCATAAGGAACAAGGGAGTGGCATGGGAGAAACGTCAGTTAACTTCACACAAACATCTTGTAGTTCTTTCCCATTATACTTTATTTCGTATCTAATAATTAATACTGTAAAAGCACAACAGTCAATCAAAACGACTTTTGTAACAATATGAAGACAATACAGAATTATAGGATGGAGTTACAGAGTTAGCAAGGAGTATTTGTGATACTAGGTGATTGGGGAAAACGAATAAAAGTAGCAGGTTTCACGGACATACAGGTGAACTGATAAGAAGAAAAAGATGCTGTACCGGAAGAAAAAAAAAGTGCAGAGTGAAAGCTGACTGAGCAAATTATCTAAGAATATAAGCTGGAAATTGAAACATGCTGTTTGAAAGTACTGTAGTCTTGTGGATGAAGTGAGATTCTTGAAGATTTGCTGAAAGTTTAGAATAGTAGAGATGCAGAGCTGAATGTTTTCAGAGTGAAAGGGATTCGAGTAAATTTTACAATACTTGTGAAAGTGATTGCTGATGATGTAAGAGTGTCAGGAGAGAGGTTGAAGAATGGGAGAGCACAGGAAGTTGAGTGTTAAGTGTGATGTTGTAGTGCAGTGATGAATTGTAGCTGAGTCGCTGACCAGGATTTAAGGTGTGTCTTGATAAAGATAAGGTGCGTTAATAATTTTAGGGGCATGCCTCCCTATTTAATTTCATTAAGGACGAACTGATGTGAGAAGTCAAAGAAAGAAAGCTAGTTCCAGGTCCAAAGTTGTGGAACAGAAAATGGGTTGTGAACGGAGTGTGGAGTGGATGGTATTTGCAGTTGATACAAAGTTGACTGGAAAGAATGAAGTAAAACTTGCAGAAACTAATGAAAACGGTTGGAAAGCCAAGAAAATGAAAATGAATGTGAGGGAGATTAAGGTTATGAGTGAATTAGAAACCATGAACGTGGAACGATGAATGTTCATGCTGATGGTGGAGGCAATGGAAGTGGTTGATTTATATGGGCATTTTAGAGTCGATGTAATGGAAGGTGACAGAAAGAGAAAATTGGTAAATCAAAGAGAATATGAATGTCTGTGGAAGACAAGGGGTGAATCTGTGCAAGGTCGAGGAGAGTGGCGCAGGATGAGTAAGGTGATCTGACGTGATTGGAATTAACTCTCTGTACAGGTATATGAAGTGGCTATGTTCTGGAAGTTTTCTATACATGGGTTTCATCCAAGATCTGGCACATACAGGTTGAGCGTAGTAATGACTGATTTGTTCTTTTTGCTTGAGCCACCCTCTGTTAGGAGAAATGGCTATATTGAAAAATATGTTTGTAGGTGTGCTGCAAAATATAAATTTTTATGCCTGCGTGCGCATATTTATTTGTATATATATAATATATATATACATATATATATGTATGTATGTGTGTAAGTACTTATATATATATATATATATATATGCACACACACAATATATATATATATATATATATATATATATATATATATATATATATATATATATATATATATATATATATATATATACATATATATATATATATATATATATATATATATATATATATATATATATATATATATATATATATATATATATATATATACACACATATATATACACACATTTGTATATGTATGTGTGTGTGTGTGGCAAAAAGAGTCATATGCATATTGTTGTTATATATAGTAATTCCATTAATATTCGAAGGAACAAAAGTTATATCATGCATATACAAGCAGGATTGTGAAGAATATCCCCATTACCGAAAGAAAGAAAAGGGAAGATATATCCTCATTTAATCGTGAGGTTGCAGACCATTGAAACTGATAAAGAAGTGCTCGTGAAGCTTAAAGAGGTGATGCTGGAAGATTTGACTCTTTCCTTTTCCTCTCTTCATTCAAAACGGCAGAATGGGTAAATCACACACCCACGCGTGTGCTCACAGATACTTATGAAAATGTATATGTATGATTCTTTGTAGTGGTATGTTGTAGGAGTACATCTATATGCATAAACTTGAATGTATATATATATATATGTATATAGCAATATATACACACGTATATATGCATACATACATATGTATATCTATAAAATATGTGTGTGTGAGTGTGTGTTTGTGTGCGGCGGGAGTCGTAGGAACATTTGATGTAAAGATGGTAACTTCCACAAAGGAAAAATATAGCAAGAAATAAATTGTGATAGGGTTCACCTTACTTAATTAAGGCATCTTTAAGAGCACTCTTAAAGATGTTTGAACCAGATTATGATTTTATATATGTATATATATATATATATATATATATCTGTGTGAATGTGCATGTATGTAAGTATGTATGTGTGCATGAATACAACCATTAAACTTACAACCATTAAACTCTCAAATCTCTCTCTCTCTCTCTCTCTCTCTCTCTCTCTCTCTCTCTCTCTCTCTCTCTCTCTTAAATCAAGTAAGAATTCAGAGGACCTCAGATTATTTAGAAATATAATATTCCTTCAATGAAAAGAACAACAATTTCATTTTCTCTCTATGCGAAACTTAACAAAAAAACTCCCTAATTCTCTTTGAGATTTCGACTAAAATCGATTCCTTCAACATAATGAGAAATGCCTCATTCATTATACATACAACAGCCGATGTGATGGAATAAGGAAAAGGGAAACACGATCGAGACCTGGCAGCCGTGGGAGGAGAATAACGAAACCACTTTGTCTAAATAGGATGAATCTTCTCCATTTATCTCCTTGAAGTACAATTGCTGTTCCCGGCTGGATTCACGCTCAGTTGCCGGTGTAGCGCTGCGTCTTGAAAGGATCATTAAATCAGAGAGAGAGAGATGAACTTAATTTATTTATAAAATAAGGTAACCTTGACACAGATTTTTTTTAAGCCATCGCTTTTTCATATTTTAGGTCTTGTTCAGTAATATCAGTTGTGGATGTATACCGTCAGCTTCCAAAGAGCAATCTATAGTTTGGTTTTTTCATTGAAATTAGAGAAAATATTACTATTTTGAATATGTAGAGTAACTGAATCCTCATTCTTCTGATTTGCCAAGTCGCCACACTAGCCTGTGCTTTAAGTCTTATATCTCCATCAGTGTTTCTGGTACCTGTACGCGTCTACTTAAGTGATGCTGAAATGCTGTTTTTATACGGAAATAACTTACGTTTGTTAAATGTTATTTATTTGGTTTTTAGTTTTCTGTAAAAGAAAACTATTGTGCCGGCTTCGTCTGTCCGTCCGCACTGTATTCTGTCCGCACTTTTTTCTGTCCGCACTTTTTCTGTCCGCCCTCCGATCTTAAAAACTACTGAGGCTAGAGAGCTGCAAATTGGTATGTTGATCATCCACCCTCCAATCATCATACGTACTAAATTCAGCCCTCTAGCCTTAGTAGTTTTTGTTTTAAGGTTAAATTTAGCCATAATCGTGCATCTGGCAACGATATAGGACATGCTATGTTGATCATCCACCCTCCAATCATCATGCATACTAAATTTCAGCCCTCTAGCCTCAGTAGTTTTTGTTTTGTTTAAGGTTAAATTTAGTCATAATCATGCATCTGGCAACGATATAGGACATGCCACCACCGGGCCGTGGTTAAAGTTTCATGGGCCGCGGCTCATACAGCATTATACTGAGACTACCGAAAGATAGATATATTTTCGGTGGCCTTGATTATAAGCTGTACAGAAAACTGCTTTTTTTTCTCGTCCTTTTCTGTTTTTTCACACTTGGCCGTCTTTTGTCGATGGCGGCTCCGGAAGTTTAGGACAGTCATTTTCACTAATGATAACTATAATGTTCAAAGTATAACAACTGCATGAATTATCTGCATAAATATGTAGGACTAGCAACGATATTTTGCAGCAAATTCATGTGTTTACACTTTATTTAGCGAATTGTATAAATACATTGTTTTAATTAATAATCAACTTGTCAAGCATAAAAAAAACTCCCTTTCTGTTAATTGCACTTTTAAATATCTTTGGCTTCACAATAGGATTCTAGCATCAAAAGAAAATGCAATGCATATATATATATATATAGTGTGTGTGTGTGTGTGAGTTTGTGTATTATATATATATATATATATATATATATATATATATATATATATATATATATATATATGTGTGTGTGTGTGTGTGTGTGTGTGTGTGTATATATATATATATATATATATATATATATATATATATATATATATATATATATATATATATATATGAATATATATATATATATATATATATATATATATATATATATATATATATATATATATATATATATATATATGTATATATACATATATATACTTATATATACTTATATATATACATATATACATAGATAGGTAGATAGATAGATAGATAAATAGATAGGTACACCCATTTGTTATACGACTGCACCTATAAACAACTGAGACTACACCTTTTACAAATTAATCTAATCACGTCGTAATTTCCCAACATCAAAAAGTGTTCGTTTCGCCATGATAATCCCAACCCCTATTACGTGAATGTCCATACATCGTAAGCACTTCCATCAGCATTTATTATGAAAGCACATAATAAATAGCCGAGGTTACAATAGCATTAATAGCGGCAGTTGGCGGAGCAGCAGCTGCGTCAACAGTTCCCCTAATTAGGGTTACGTAGGTCTGTGTTGTTCCAGCTGTGAAAATTCCACTCTTAACCCTGTCGAATTGTCACAATAAAACGTCATAACCGTTAATAATGTTTATGGAATTGTACTCTCATTGGGATTTTAGGATTATATAATAGTCAGTACAAGGAAAATGTGTTTTTATGAAACTAAGCAAATTTAGTAGGGTTGCTGTTATTCTTATTTTGCAGTTTTCCATATTTCACATGCGTCTTATACTTGCGTAAAGGCCTCATTAATTTGTATTATATTGGAAGTAAAACAAACACTGACTGCGAACCAAAGTATGCAGTGACTGTTAGTGTCAAGCAGTGCGCAAAACACTGTCCTTTTGCGCAGGCGCACCAGGATTTTCAACTGCAGTTAAGAATACTATATATTTGCGTGCCGTGCTTATGTCATTCGGCCTTATCCTGGAAGGCTTTTTAAATCTTTTAACAGTTGAAATCCTCGGAAAATTTTACAAAAAAAAATGCTGGATGGTGTAAAGTTTGTTTATACATATATACACTCACATATACTCGTTTATATATATATAGTATATATTTACATATATATATATATATATATATATATATATATATATATATATATATATATATATACAGTATATATGTGTGTGTGTGTGTGTGTTTGTAGAAACTGAACGAGGAAAATTAATATGAGTATATATGTGTGTGTGTGTGTGTGTTTGTAGAAACTGAACGAGGAAAATTAATATCTGATTACATCAAAACCCCAGGTCAGTCCATGGCAGTTATCATTGAAGTTTCAACCCTGATCTCGTTCAAATAATCAGTATCCTGTCACAAAATCCGTAATTTCGTTTTTGAAGGGACTGCATTTTTAATTTCCATCATTTTTCTGTTTCAGTTTTGAGAAGAGCATCTTGTCTAACCACTTGAAATCTAAATCACGAAGCAAAGACAGACAGACAGGGAGTACGATAGCTATGTTGAATTTCATGTAAATAAAAACGATCTCCAGTAATCAAAAGTAAGAAATTTCTGGGTATGCGGAGAAGCCGTACTCACGGAAGAAAAGATAATGATGTCATTATAGGGAGAGAGAGAGAGAGAGAGAGAGAGAGAGAGAGAGAGAGAGAGAAGCTAATTACAGCAAAGGAAGAAAGATTCGGCTAGACCCATTTCAGTTCTTTAACTTCATTGAGCGTTTCCTTTTCTATTTTTTTTTCTCTGGTCTAACAAAATTTCACTTAATTCTCGTGTCGTCTGGTAGGGATCCTGTGTAGGACAGGAGTTGTGTAACAGTAAGGATTGTTTTCTTTGCCGGAACATTATTTCCATCTTTTTTCTCCTTTTCTGTTTTCTATGCTTTTTGTTTGCGTAGGGAAATTCGCCGTTTGTAGGCAGCCATTTCTAAACAGAAGTGACTTTACTTGAGGAGGTATATGTCGCCGTAAGACCTTATCTGTTTTTTGAGACAGGGTTTTTGCAGGGGAGGCGGGGCGGGGGTAATAGCAGCTTCTTTTTTTTAGCTTTCTGTCATTTATCATCGTAATCATGCCATTCTGACCAGTTTTTTCTCATTAAAGCAGCCTGGTCGATTTTAAGATACCAGTTGTTGTTGTAGAATATCCGTATTTCGGACGTGTATCGGTCACAGTAAATTTGTTTTAGGCAGGTATTCTTCCTCGCGACAAACTCATTCCTTAAAGACAATTATTTTCCGTCATAAGAAATTTTATCTTTTCCAGGCCCTTCAGGCAGTTAATTCTACTTAGAAACTTTAGTATTTTTCTAGGTTAGTGTTTAATTACTTTTGCTAGCTCTGGGCGTTTTGGTTTATTTCAAGCATCCTTTAATTCAAAAGTAAATAGTTTGGAATCTGAGTGCTTTCGTATCTCTAGAGGCCGATCTCCGTCTCACTGGATAATTTTTCGTTGATGGTTTGTTGCCAGGACAACCATCTCACCCATGAGCAAAAGAGAGATTTCCGTCGGTTTATATACTTCATAGCCGGCGAATATCTATGTTCCGCTTTTCAAATTAGTGAATTACAGTGGTAATTCATAAAAATGAAGTTTCCTCATTTTTATCTCAGTTCAGAGATGAAGGTTATAGAACAGGTTATAATCACTATAAAATAAACTCTCCCGTTAGCGGGAAAATGATAAATTCATGTTGATATGACTTTACTTTTCACTGCTGAGTTTCATTTGCAGAAGTATGACATCATCCGCTGAGCGCTCTTCTTCTTCTCAGTAAAACTTACATTGTTAAATTACGGTACAAAATGACGTCTCATTCGTAACCCGCCATCTGCATCCACTTCATTAATAGAAAAATCTTCTTTCTTTTCCCAAGAGGTTGTTGAGATTCTCATCCTACATTCATCAGTGAGAGGAGGATTTTAATGATGCTTGCAGTCCTGAATCTCTTTTTTTGTAGGTACTCCCTTTTAGTGCAAATTAATTTTGCTTGAAAAAATATGACTTGTAATTTGAAGTAGATTTCTAAATATGGGAAAATGGTAAAATCGTATTGAACGCTTTATTGTGAGAATTATTCGAAAAATAATGTTAGACTATTCTCGTAAAGAAACACAAAAATCTCTCTCTCTCTCTCTCTCTCTCTCTCTCTCTCTCTCTCTCTCTCTCTCTCTCTCTCATTGTTCTTCTTCGTCGTCTCACTGAATTAAATGTTTAATGACCCTCTGAAACACAAAACGTAACTGTGTTTAAAAGGCACCTCTGGGATGTTTTCAGTGATAAATAGACCTTTTAAGACCTAAGGAAAAACAAAAGCAAAGGAGAGAGTTAATATTCCTTGAGGAACATCAGCAAACTGGGAAAATGAAATTCTCCTTTGCAAATTAGGCGAAAGAACCCATTACTCAACGTAATTGTCAGTAATAATGGTTTGAAATTTGTTGCGAGACTCGTTATCAAATCGGGTCGGGCCTCGGAAATTGTTAAAGGGCTTTTATCCTTAATAGTATTGAGTTAAATGTATCTTCCGTATATTTTATACATTTGACATTTCTTTTCCGCCTGTTTTAGCAAACCTTATGAAACATTTCAAGGATTATACAACTCAAACTAATAGGGATTAAGAGGAAATGTGTAAATGTGTGTATACACACACACACACACACATATATATATATATATATATATATATATATATGTATATATATATATATATATATATATATGTGTGTGTGTGTGTGTGTGTTCGTGTGTACATATATATGTGTGTATGGATATATGGATGTGTTTCAAAGTACAACCTGACCTTGTTAGTAACAGCTCGATTGGTTGGAATTCGAAAATGGAAAATAAACCATGTTTCTACTACGGCTACATCATAACTCACTTACCGTTACCGAAAAAGAAAATCATTTAATTTTTCAATTTCCAACTCAGATGGTTTAATTAACGAAGGGAATAGGGCAGCCTACCCAAAGCCTAATCCGCTCCGAACGTTGCAGCGATTTACGGGATTTAACGATCAGTGATTACGTTACTACGAGTTGGCATCATTACCATTCCGCTCCTGGGCGCCTCCGAAAGAGGAGAAAAGATCGTTAACGATACAAACGGTTCTTTGGAGCACATTTTACCTTCCCAAGTCTTTTCCTTAAGGAATGAAAATAAGAACTGAATCGGAGCTGTTGCAACAGTGTATAATTTTAAGATCGAAGGGTCTCTGTGTCTCTCTTCTTATAGCCATTACCTCTAAAACCAGAAGAAAACGATCTAATCGCACCTCTAAGTTGGGCGTGGTGGCTTGCAGGCTTTAACATTTTTTATAAAAAGAATAGTTGTTATTCACCATTTACTAACATTGTCTGTTTCTGTAACTTTTTAATACGATTTACAAGAAAGGGTGAAGTCATTTGAAAATAAAATTGTGTAAATATTCTTTTTATATATGTCGGGATGTATAATCCTAGCTTGTCACCTGTAATTACCAAGTAATTCAGGCACTATTTACCTTTTGTAGTAAACCGTTTATGGAGGTGTGGGCTGAAGTCTGGGAGCCTTATTTTCCGACTCGCCGACCGAAGTTGTCTATTAAATTGATTTTACTATTTTTATTTTTGAGGGGAGGGTGGTGGGTGCCTGTGGGGAGATGATGGAATGATAGTCCCCTGAACGCCCCACTCTACGGTATACCTTTTGGGAAACAGAAGTCAACAACTCGAAGGGCTTAAATAGATCGTAAAAAAAAAAAGGAACATTCAGAAAATTACCCTTAAATTTCCCTGCATCTTTATATGACAGAGGGAAGATTTCCCTTTGCCCTGCAAGGGGCATCTCATTCAGGAGCAACGTCAAGAACTATAATAAATTAAATACAAACGACATTTTGGGAGGGTAGGGTCTTGTTTTCGTGGCATTTGCGGAGTCTTAATTACATGTTTGGAGTCGAGGCAAAAGGTTAAGTCAAATCCTCTTCGAAAGGAAACATGAGTGAATTTATCCTTAGTTATTTTTTAAGCAAAAGTCGGTAATCATATATAAGATGTGATTATGAAGCCTAAAAAAACAAATACTCTGATAATGATGAAAATACGTTTAAAATGTTTATTGCATCAGGAAATGTGTTTTTTTCAATTCCAAAATGAAATAGTAATAATAAATTAATGAACTAAATTTAGTTCTCACTCAAGACAATGGGTCATAATACATTTCGCAGATGCTAGTGATACTGGTGTCTGGGCAGTACTTAAGCGGGTATCTGCTGAGAGAGTGAGTGGGCTTAAGTTGAAAAACGACATATAAATGTGGAACTGTACAGGAACTAAAACAAAAAATGTGAAATTATGTAATAACATTGTTCTTAGCAAGACCATGTTGCACAATATACCTGATATTTACGAGGGCAGCCCCAACGAAATTTGAATAAGCCAGATATACGATTCATCTTTCACATATCAGGAAATTACAAACGAAAAAGCAAAAGTGAAAAACGAGAATTTAATGTTAGACTTTACAAAAACTTAAGTAAAAAGGGAGAAACTATATAAAACCATTGGTCGTGGCAGGTTTATGTTGCGTAACATATAGGTGTTTCCGAGGCCAAACCCCATGAAATATGAATTAGACAGAGATAAGATTCATCTTTTAAATATCAAGAAATTGAAGCAAAAAAAAAGAAGTAAAAAGTTGTTCGTTCCAATTCTCTGGAGCTAATGCACCTGACCTTTTCGAGGGCAAGTTTGCAAGAAGCTTTGAAGGAGGGAGGAAAAGGAGAGATTGATCTTTGACCTATTGAAAGGAGAAAACCGATGGCTGGAGAGAAGGTTCAGTGCTCTCCTCATGTCGAATCAAAAGAAGAAGTCTGGCCGTTGAATGACTCAGGTCCTCTGCATCTGATGGGAATCTTTTTCAACGAGAAATGACGATTCTTGAGAACTTAAAAACGATTACGGTGTAACTATATTTACGGTTTCATTCTATTGCATATCCCATACAATTTCAGAAAGCATTTTTATAACTATTGTTCATTTATGAAATAGACATTTATAGAAATCGAGGAAAGCATATTGATCTCTGTTGAATAAAGAAAAATAGCTCGTAATACATTTTCAGATTGAAACAAGTTTATTAACTGTATCAATGAAAATAGCATTCCTGCAATATGCTTTCGAGTGGGGGCACGTTTACCCTGATGTGAAATTGTTTAAATAAATGCAAAAATATTATTTGACCATTTCTTTGCAAATGGCGATACTTTGCTCTACCTGCAGCGCCTCTCTTACAAAACCCCCGAAAAATATATGACCAAACTTTGTCTCATCTGAGACAGTATTTGAGGAAGATAATGAGGTTTTCGCGCGTTAAGGAGATTGTCGAGAAGTCGTTGGACTAGGAATTAACAGGACATGAGAGAGAAGCAGATGAAACTTCATTTTTATGAATTATCACTGCAATTCACTAATATGAAAACCGGAACATAAATATTCGCCGGCTATGAAGTATACAAGCCGACGGAAATCTCTCTTTTGCTCATGGGTGAGATGGTTGTCCTGGCAACAAGCCATCAACGAAAAATTATCCAGTGGGACGGAGATCGGCCTCTAGAGATAAGAAAGCACTCAGATTCCAAACTATTTACTTTTGAATTAAAAGATCCTTGAAATAAACCGAAACGCCCAGAGCTAGCAAAAGTTATTAAACACTAACCTAGAAAAATACGAAAGTTTCTAAATAAAATTAACTGCCTGAAAGGCCTGGGAAAGATAAAATTTCTTATGACGGAAAATAGTTGTCTTTAAGGAATGAGTTTGTCGCGAGGAAGAATACCTGCCTAAAACAAATTTACTGTGACCGATACACGTCTGAAAATACGGATATTCTACAGCAACAACTGGTATCTTAAAATTGACCAGGCTGCTTTAATGACAAATAACTGGTCAGATTGGCATGATTACGACGATAAATGACAGAAACCTAAAAAGAAGAGGCTGCTATTACCCCCGCCCCTCCTCCCCTGCAAAAACTCTGTCTCAAAAAATAGATAAGGTCTTATGGCGACATATACCTCCTCAAGTAAAGTCACTTCTGTTTAGAAATAGCTGCCTACAAACGGAAAATTTCCCTACGCAAACAAAAAGCAAAGAAAACAGAAAAGGAGAAAAAAGATGGAAATAATGTTCCGGCAAAGAAAACAATCCTTACTGTTACACAACCCATGTTCTACACAGGATCCCTACCAGACGACACGAGAATTAAGTGGAATTTTATTAGACCAGAGAAAAAAAATAGAAAAGGAAACGCTCATTGAAATTAAAGAACTGAAATGGGTCTAGCCGAATCTTTCTTCCTTTGCTGTAATTAGTCTCTCTCTCTCTCTCTCTAATGACATCATTATCTTTTCTTTCGTGAGTACAGCTTCTCCGCATACCTAGAAATTTCCTACTTTTGAGTACTGGAGACTGTTTTCATTTACTTGAAATTCAACATAGCTATCGTACTCCCTGTCTGTCTGTCTTTGCTTCGTGATTTAGATTTCAAGTGGTTAGACAAGCTGCTCTTCTCAATACTGAAACAGAAAAATGATGGAAATTAAAAATGCAGTCCCTTCAAAAACGAAATTACGGATTTTGTGACAGGATACTGATTATTTAAACGAGATCAGGGTTGAAACTTCAATGATAACTGCCATGGACTGACCTGGGGTTTTGATGTAATCAGATATTAATTTTCCTCGTTCAGTTTCTACAAACACACACACACACACATATATATGTATAAATATATTATATATTTATATATATATATATATATATATATATATATATATTATATATATATATATATATATATATATATATATATATATATAGTATATGTATGTATATATATATACAGGAGTATACGTGAGTGTACAGTATATATATGTAAACAAACTTTACACCTTCCAGCATATTTTTTTTTTTAATTTTCCGAGGATTTCAAGTGTTAAAAGATTTAAAAAGCCTTCCAGGATAAGGCCGAATGACATAAGCACGGCACGCGAATATATAGTATTCTTAACTGCAGTTGCAAATCCTGGTGCGCCTGCGCAAAGGACAGTGTTTTGCGTACTTCTTGACACTGACAGTCACTGCATACTTTGGTTCGCAGTCAGTGTTTGTTTTACTTTCAATATAATACAAATTAATGAGGCCTTTACGCAAGTATAAGATGTATATGACGCCATGTAAATTTTATATACATGGAATTCATCCCCGACTGGCAAGTAAAATATGGAAAACTGCAAAATAAGAATAACAGCAACCCCACTAAATTTGCTTAGTTTCATAAAGACAGATTTTCCTTATACTGACTATTATATAATCCTAAAATCCCAATGAGAGTACAATTCCATAAACATTATTAACGGTTATGACGTTTTATTGTGACAATTCGACAGGGTTAAGAGTGGAATTTTCACAGCTGGAACAACACAGACCTACGTAACCCTAATTAGGGGAACTGTTGACGCAGCTGCTTCTCCGCCAACTGCTGCTATTAATGCTATTACAACCTCGGCTATTTATTATGTGCTTTCATAATAAATGCTGATGGAAGTGCTTACGATGTATGGACATTCACGTAATAGGGGTTGGGATTATCATGGCGAAACCAGCACTTTTTGATGTTGGGAAATTACTCCGTGATTGGATTAATTTGTAAAAGGCGTAATCTTGGTTGTCTATAGTTGCAGTCGTATAACAAATGGGTGTACCTATTTATTTATCTATCTATCTATCTATATCTATATATATATATATATATATATATATATATATATATATATATATATTTATATATATATATATATATATATAATATATATATATATATATATATATATATATATATATATATATATATATATATATATATATATATATATATATATATATATATATATCTATTTATATATATATAATACACACACTGACACACACATACACACATATGTATATATATATATATATATATATATATATATATATATATATATATGTGTGTGTATATATATATGTGTGTGTGTGTGTGTGTGTGTGTGTGCATTTTCTTCTGATGCTAGAATCCTATTGTCAAGCCAAAGATATTTAAAACATTTAAAAGTGCAATTAACATAATGGGAGTTTTTTCATGCATGACAACGTTGATTATTAATTAAAACAATGTATTTATACAATTCGCTAAATAAAGTGTAAACACATGAATTTGCTGCAAAATATCGTTGCTAGTCCTACATATTTATGCAGATAATACATGCAGTTGTTTTCATTTTACGAACATTATAATTATCATTAGTCAAAATGACTGTCCTAAACTTCCGGAGCGGCCTTCGACAAAAGACGGCCAAGTGTGAAAAAACAGAAAAGAAGGACGAGAAAAAAGCAGTTTTCTGTACAGCCTATAATCAAGGCCACCGAAAATATTTCTATCTTTCGGTGGTCTCGGTATAATAGTGTATGAGCCGCGGCCCATGAAACTTTAACCACGGCCCGGTGGTGGCATGTCCTATATCGTTGCCAGATGCACGGTTATGGCTAAATTTAACCTTAAATAGAACAAAAACTACTGAGGCTAGAGGGCCGAAATTTAGTATGTATGATGATTGGAGGGTGGATGATCAACATACCAATTTGCAGCCCTCTAGCCTCAGTAGTTTTTAAGATCAGAGAGCGGACAGGATAAAGTGCGGACGGACAGACAAAGCCGGCACAACAGTTTTCTTTTACAGAAAACTAAAAACCAAATAAGTAACATTTAACAAACGTAACTTATTTCCGTATAAAAACAGCATTTCAGCATCACTTAAGTAGACGTGTACAGGTACCAGAAACACTGATGGAGATATAAGACTTAAAGCACCTAAGTGCTAAAGAGTCCATAGTAATATAAATTTGTCTTAACAAGAACTAAAATGTTTTTAAAAACAGTGCATTAACATTATTTTAAAAAGATCAGTCAGATCTTTTGAATAAAAAGAACCCAACAGAAGTGTAGATAAAAGGCGGCTGTGAAATACCTAAGAAAAGAAACTCATAAGAATAATTATATATAACATTGAAAAGTATGACAAGCTACGTCAGACAAGTTAACGAGGATGTCTATTCCTCAGAGTAAGATTCAACTTCGACGATGTTTTTATAGTTTCCAGTTCACCTGCTTTTGTCTTTTGAATCCCTTTTATCTGCTTCTCCCTCATGCCCTGTTAATTCCTAGTCCAACGATTTCTCGACAATCTCCTTAACGAGCGAAAACCTCATTATCTTCCTCAAGTACTGTCTCAGATGAGACAAAGTTTGGTCATATATTTTTCGGGGGTTTTGTAAGAGAGGCGCTGCAGGTAGAGCAAAGTATCGCCATTTGCAAAGAAATGGTCAAACGATTTTTTTGCTTTCTTAAACATCATTTCACCTCAGGGTAAAAGTGCCCTCACTCGAAAGCATATTGCAGGAGTGCTATTTTCTTTGATACAGTTAATAAACTTGTTTTAATCTGAAAGTGTATTACGAGCTATTTTGCTTTATTCAAAAGAGATCAATATGCTTTCCTCGATATCTATTTTATAAATAAACAAGAGTTATAAAAATGCTTTCTGAAATTGTATGGGATATGCAATAGAATGAAACCGTAAATATAGTTACACCGTAATCGTTTTTAAGTTCTCAAGAATCGTCATTTCTCGTTGAAAAAGATTCCCATCAGATGCAGAGGACCTGAGTCATTCAACGGCCAGACTTCTTCTTTGGATTCGACATGAGGAGAGCACTGAACCTTCTCTCCAGCCATCGGTTTTCTCCTTTCAATAGGTCAAAGATCAATCTCTCCTTTTCCTCCCTCCTTCAAAGCTTCTTGCAAACTTGCCCTCGAAAAGGTCAGGTGCATTAGCTCCAGAGAATTGGAACGAACAACTTTTTACTTTTTTTTTTGCGTCAATTTCTTGATATTTAAAGGATGAATCTTATCTCTGTCTAATTCATATTTCATGGGGTTTGGCCTCGGAAACACCTATATGTTACGCAACATAAACCTGCCACGACCAATGGTTTTATAAAGTTTCTCCTTTTTTGCTTAAGTTTATATAAAGTCTAACATTAATTCCTCGTTTTTCGTTTTTACTTTTTCTTGTAATTTTCTAATATGTGAAAGATGAATCTTATATCTGGATCATTCAAATTTCGTTGGGGCTGCCCACGTAAATATCAGGTATATTGTGCAACATGGCTTGCTAAGAACAATGCTATTACATAATTTCACATTTTTTGTTTTAATTCTTGTACAGTTCCACATTAATATGTCGTTTTTCAAATTAAGCCCACTCACTCTCTCAGCAGATACCCGCTTAAGTACTGCCCCGACACCATTGTCACTAGCATCTGCGACATGTTACAAAAAATGTATTATGACCCATTGTCTTCAGTGAGAACTAAATTTAGTTCTTTAATTTATTATCACTATTTCATCTTGGAATTGGTGAAAAACACATTTCCTGATGCAATAAACAAATTAAACGTACTTTCATCATTATTAGAGTATTTGTTTTTTTTAGACTTCATAATCATATCTTATATGATTACCGACGTTTGCTTTAAAAATAACTAAGGATAAATTCACTCATGTTTCCTTACGAAGAGGATTTCACTTAACCTTTTGCCTCGACTCCAAACATGTAATTAAGACTTTCCCCGCAAATGCCACGAAAACAAGACCCTACATTCCCAAAATCTCCTTTGTATTTATTACAGTTCTTGACGTTGTTCCTGAATGAGATGCCCCTTGCAGGGCAAAGGGAAATCTTCCCTCTCTTATATAAAGATGCAGGGAAATTTAAGGGTAATTTTCTTAATGTTCCTTTTTTTTTTACGATCTATTTACGCCCTTCGAGTCGTTGACTTCTGTGTTTCCCAAAAGGTATATTGTAGAGTGGGACGACCAGGGGACTATCATTCCATCATCCCCCAACAAGCAACGCCCCCGTCCCTTCCCTAAAAAAAAAATTTAATTAATTTAATTGAAAACTGCGGTCGGCGAGTCGTAAAATAAGGCTCCCGGACTTCAGCCCACACCTCCATAAACGGTTTACTACAAAAGGTAAATAGTGCCTGAAATTACTTGGTAATTACAGGTGACAGGCTAGGATTATACATCCCGACATATATAAAAAGAATATTTTCATAATTTTCCATTCAAATGGCTCCACCTTTTCTTGTAATTCGTATTAAAAAGTTGACGAAACAGACAAAGTCAGTAAATGGCGAATGACAACTATTCTTTTTATCTCCAGAGTTAAAGCATGCAAGCCACCACGCCCAACTTAAAGGTGCGATTAGATCGTTTTCTTCTGGTTTTAGAGGAATGGTTATAAGAAGAGAGAGAGAGAGAAGGAGACTCAGTAGATGATTATCCCTTCGATCTTACCAGTAGACAAGATTATACATTGTTGCAACAGCTCTGATTCAATTCTTATTTTCAATCCTTAAGGAATATACTTGGGAAGATCAAATGTGCTCCAAAGAACCGTTTGTATCGTTAACGATCTTTTCTCCTCTTTCGGAGGCGCCTAGGAGCGTAATGGTAAAAATGCCAACTCGTAGTAACATAATTACTGATCGTTAAATCCCGTAAATCGCTGCAACGTTTTGAGCGGATTAGGGTAGGGTAGGGTGCCCTATTCCCTTCGTTAATTAAACCTTCTGAGTTGGAAATTGAAAAATAAAATTATTTTATTTTTAAGTAACACTAATTGAGTCAAGACGTAGCCGTAGTGGAAACACGGTTTATTTTCCACTTTTAAATTCCTTCCAATCGAGCTGTTACTAACCATTCAAGTTGGCTTTGAAACACATCCATATATACACACATCACACACACACACACACATACATATATATATATATATATATATATATATATATATATATATATATATATATATATATATATATATATATATATATATATATATATATATATATATATATATATATATTAGCTGACCAACCCAGCGCTGCCCAGAACTTTGAAGAACTCAGAAAAATTCTCCTTCATCCCCTTTGAATCGTTTTGTCTTGTAAAGTATGTGTACTGTCGCTGAAAATACTTTTCTTTCCTTTGATTAATAATTCTGTTTTGAATTCATTACTTTAAATAAACATGTTATATACATGTATACATATATCCTCCGGTTTTTTCTAGTATGACTTGGTGTTTAACCCCATTCATAAAGGGAATTTATAAATGAGAAACAGGGAGAGAGAGAGAGAGATTGCAAGCATGAATTTACTTGCAATAGTTAAAAACCACTTAGATGAATTCCGCTCCAGATTGTTTGAGTGATGCCTTGAGAGAGAGAGAGAAAGAGAGAGAACGTTTGGTAGAGGTACAGTATTATGGTGAAGTCGGCGTGCGTGGTGGTACTGCCTAAGTAAACGATAATTAATTTCAAGACCTCTTTCAAACCGACTTTATAAGGAATACATCACCGTAGCATCACAAAGCAGTCTCTATAGCGAATTCCTAAGGTAAAAACGAAGAAGACACGAACGAATTAATGAGGAAATTTGCATTTGAATGAATAAAAAAAAAAGGAAATATCGTACATGTTGATGTCTGTCTTAGCCAGCAGCTACTTAAGTTACAGTGTCTGTTGGCTATATAAATATTAAATTATAATCACAATTGTAATTTTAGACATCGTAAAAAGAGCTGCAACTGTTTTCCGTATACTGCACGTGTTAACGAACGCATTGCAGTTTCCTTTGACGTTTCTGAGGGAAAGTGTTGGCCGAAGTCTGAATGGTCTAATATAGAAATTGTTGATAAATGGTGATTTTTTAGTGGATTAAGTACTTAGATATGATGATGGTAATACCTCAAGGTACTTAAGAATTTATATTTTATTGGCAAAGTATAATTGGAGGGGTGGGTAGAGCTCTCGGTTAGCACGCTGTTGGCCCAGCGTTCGAGTCTCGATCGGCCAATGAAGAATTAGAGGAATTTATTTCTGATGATAGAAATTCATCTCTCGTCATAATGTGGTTCGGATTCCACGGTAAGCTGTAAGTCCCGTTGCTAGGTAACCAGTTGGTTCGTAGCCACGTAAAATAAATCTAATCCTTTGGGCCAGCCCTAGGAGAGCTGTTAATCAGCTCAGTGGTCTGGTTAAACTAAAATATACTTAACTTAAGATGAACACTGAAAAAAGATGTGGCATTTTCGTCACGAGTAATTTTTAGTGAGGGGGTAGTTTTATCACAGAAGCATTTAGTCTGTTAATACACATGTGTGGATGGTGACGGATTTGTTCCGTCTCGTCCATGAATTATTTCTTGATCTCCAAAGTTGTGCCCATGACTACGAAGTTTTTTTTTTTTTTTTGGATTAAGTAGTTAGATATGATGATGGCAATACCACAGGGTACTTAAGAATTTGTATTTTATTGGCAAGGTGTGATTAAGATACGTTTGGCTTAAAATGAACGCTGAAAAAAAAGTGGCAATTTCGTCACGAGTAATTTTTTAATGAGGGGGTTATGTATATCACAGAAGCATTTGGTCTGTTACTTTTTTCTGTGGCGAGGATTGTAAACCACATTTCAACAGATAAAGGTTTTCACTGTTGATCTTATTGAGGTAATAAACAATTATTTTAATAATTCTCATGAATTATGACCAAATTTCACGTGAATTCTGGTCAAAAATTTCTGTTATAGGGGATTTGGATTTATTATATAGGTTAATCATACGTCTGGGAGCGCCGGAAAAAAAGGTGGAATGTCAGGTGAGTAAACCTAGAGAACTGAAGGAAAAGGTGACGTAAAACCGAAAACTTCATTTGTTTTGTCAGTGTTTGTATGTCTGTTACGGAGTAGGGGTTTAAACCTTTCTGGGGTGACTTAGAGGCCGTGTGTAAGATTTTGTCGGGGTCTGTCAAGCGGTTCGGATTTCTATATTAGACAAACGAATATACAAACATTCACTTACATATATATATACTGTATATATATATATATATATATATATATATATATATACTGTATATATATATATATATATATACTGTATATATATATATATATATATATATATATATATATATATATATATATATATATATATATATATATATATATCCTCTCAAACCCTTTTAGTTTGAGTTGCATAATCCTTAAAATGCTTCATCAGGTTTGCTAAAATATGTGGAAAAGAAATATCAAATGTATAAAATATACGGAAGATACATTTAACTCAATACTATTAAGGATAAAAGCCCTTTAATAATTTCCAAGTCCCGGCCCGACTTGATAACGAGTCTCGCAACCAATTTCAAACCATTATTAATGACAATTACGTTGAGTAATGGGTCCTGTCGCCTAATTTGCAAAGGAGGATTTCATTTTCTCAGTTTGTTGATGTTCCTCAAGGAATATTAACTCTTTTCAATCGCTTTTTCTTTTCTTAGGTCTTAAAAGGTCTATTTTTCACTGACAAACATCTCAGAGTTGCCTTTAAACACAGTTACGTTTTGTGTTTCAGAGGGTCGTTAAACATTTAATTCAGTGAGACGACGAAGAAGAACAATGAGAGAGAGAATAAAAAATTTACGCACTTTTATACGATAAAAGTTCTAGTAATATTTTTCAAAGAAATCTCTCAAAATGCCGTGAAAATACGATTTTACCATTTTCCCATCTTTAGAAATCTACTTCAAATTGCATATTTTTTCAAGCAAAATTAAGTTGCACTAAAAGGGAGTACCCACAAAAAAAAAGAGAGAGATTCAGAACTGCAAGCATCATTAAAATCCTCCTCTCACTGATGAATCTAGGATGAGAATCTCAACAACCTCTTGGGGAAAAAAAAGATTTTTCTATTAATGAAGTGAATGTAAGTGCCGGGTTACAAATGAGACGTCATTTTGTACCGTAATTTAACAGAATGTAAGTTTTGCGGAGGAGAAGAAGAGCGCTCAGCGGATGACGTCATACTTCTGCAAATGAAACTCAGCAGTGAATAGTGGAGTCATATCAACATGAATTTACCATTTTTCGGCTAACGAGAGTGCTCACTGTATAATTATAACGTGCTCTATGGCCTTCACCTTTGAATTGAAATCAACCTGGGAAACCTAATTATTATGAATTGTTGTTATAATTTACTGGTATGGAAAGCAAGTCACAATTATTTGTCGGCTATGAAACAGTTAAAATGATGGAAATATCTCTTTATTGCTAATGTGGTATTGTTTTCCTGGCAACAAACCATCAATTCGGTGTAGATTTCCCCTAATTTCTGCCTAAATTGGGAAAGTTACCTAATGAATATATCTATTATTTTCACCCATATTACCCTCATGCGTTCATTAGGTGCCCTGCTAACATACACACAAACACACACACACTCAATCACAGACATACTGTACACATACATATACGGTGAAAAATTGTCCAGTGAAATAGATCTGGTTTTAAAGGTATGAAAGTGCTTCAATTCAAAACTGTTTGCTTTTTTAATCAAGAGCTGCATGAAAAAAAAAAAATCGAAACGCCCAGAGCTTGTAACAGTAAACACCAACCTATGAAAATCCGAAATGTTCTCTAGTCGGATTAATTGCCTAAACAAGACGACTTTGCCAAGGCGTCAATCAGGTACCTGGAAAAGACAATTTTCTTATGAAGAAAAATAGTCTTTAAAAAACAAGTTTGTCACGAAGAAGAGAACCTCCCAAAGACAAATTTACCGTGACCGAAACCTGTCTGACGATACGGATATGCTACAATGACAATTAATTGGCTAAAAACGATGAGTGCTGCTATGAAAAATGGCTACTTAGAATGGCAAGGTTGCTACGATAACAGATACCTAAAAGGACGTTGCTGCTTTCACCCACTATCCCCACCCCGCTCCCAAAAAACCTTGTCTTGAAAAATAGACATGGTCCTACGACAACAAATAGCTTCTCAAATAAAGACAATTATGTTTAGAAACAGTTGCCTATAAACGGCGAATTTGCTTACGAAAACAAAAAGAAAAGAAAATGAAAAAAGGAAAAACAAACAATCTTCATTGTTACACAACTCTTACTCTGTACATAATAACATAATCCTTCCCAGACAAAACGAGACAGAATTGAAATTTTCTTAGATCGGAGAGAAAATAGAGAAGAAAAGGAAAACTCTCCATGAAATTCAAGAACAGAAATGTGTCTAGCCAATTCTTTCTTCCACTGCTGTAGTTAGCTTATTTCTCTCTCTCTCTCTCTCTCTCTCTCTCTCTCTCTCTCTCTCTCTCTCTCTCTCTCTCTCTCTCTCTCTCTCTCTCTCTCGGTGTCATGATTTAAATTCCAATCCCCTTAAAATCTGTTCACGAATTTAAGCTTTGGTGACAGAATACTGATTATTCATACAAAATCAGGTTTGAATAATAACCGCCATGGACTGACCTGGGGTTATGAGTGCAAACAGAAATTAATTTTCCAAATTCTCTCTCTCTCTCTCTCTCTCTCTCTCTCTCTCTCTCTCTCTCTCTCTATATATATATATCTCTATATATATATATATATATATATATATATATATATATATATATATATATATATATATATATATATATATATATATATATATATATATATATATATATATATATATATATATATATATATATGTATATATATATATATATATATATATATATGTATGTATGTATGTATGTATGTATGTATGTATGTGATATATATATAAATATATATCACATACATACATAC
This sequence comes from Macrobrachium rosenbergii, assembly GCF_040412425.1. Taxonomy (NCBI): domain Eukaryota; kingdom Metazoa; phylum Arthropoda; class Malacostraca; order Decapoda; family Palaemonidae; genus Macrobrachium; species Macrobrachium rosenbergii. The sequence continues at coordinate 60,268,203 of NC_089750.1, forward strand.
ACCTCAGCTTGCAGCATAAATGATTGGGGGTTTTAATAGCAAATTTAAAATTTAAGTGGGAAAGATTTTAAATATCTTTCAGCTTAAGTTCGAATGTGCTACGTACTGGTGTCATTGTATGCTTTGGTTTGCAGTCGGTGTTTGTTTGCCAATCTGTTTTCCTCACTTCCCACGTAAGAACTTCATGATCCTTTAAATAGGAGTAAGATGATGGCGATTCTTGGAAATGAGGAAATTCTTTGCATATGGAATTCATTCTCCGTTAACTTTGCCTAAGCATCATAAAGAGATTTTTTAAAACTGGACGTTACAATAATCCTACAGTCACAGTGTGGGTACAATTCCATAAACATTATTAACGGTTATGACGTTTTACTGTGACAATTCGACAGGGTCAAGAGTGGTATTTTCACAGCTGGAACAACACAGACCTACGTAACCCTAATTAGGGGAACTGTTGACGCAGCTGCTTCTCCGCCAACTGCCGCTATTAATGCTATTATAATCTACGCTATTTATTATGTGCTTCCAGAATAAATGCCGAGTGAAGAGATTACGACTTATGAACGTTCATGTAGTAGGGGTTGGAATTATCATGGCGAAATGAGCACTTTTTGTTGTTGGAAAATTACGCTACAAATGGATGAACTTGTATAAGGTATAATCTCAGTTCTTTATAATTGCAACTGTCTAAAAAATAGGCTTATGTGTATGTATATATGTATGTATGCATGTAAGTATGTGCATGTGTGTGAGTGTGCCTGCGTGTGTCAAAACGTAAACACACACATATGTATGTATGGATACATACATACATACATACATACATATACATATATATGTATACAAACGCATATATATGTGTGTGTGTCAAGTGTGTGTTCATGTATATATGTATTTGCTTGTTTAGGTTTTTTTTTTCGTTTGACATTAGAATCCCACGATGAAGTCAAAGATATGTAAAATATGAAGTTGTAATTAACTGTGGTTGAAATATTTATGCTTGCTCAAGTTGAAGGCTAATTAAAAGTCTTATTGCATACAAATTAATACGTAAATAATTTGTAAAAGCACGAATTTACTGAATAATGCCGTTGCTACTCTTAATCTCTCATGCAGACAATTAGCGTAGCTTTACGCCATAATAACGATGTCATATTATTATCAGCATCTTCCTTGACAGTCGTAAACTTCCAAAGTAAGCTTCGACAAAAAGGTAGTTCAAAGGTGAGAAGAAAATAGCAAATAAATAAATTATTTGCATTTTTAAATAACATTTCAGCTTCACTTAAGTTAACGACTAATATTGTAAACTTTGGTCAGTGATTGTTTCTCAGTGATACAAACTAGTGTGGCGACTTGGCAGTTCAGCAGAATGTGGATGCAGTTACTCTGAACATACTAAATAGTAAAAGCTTTTTCTGTTTGAATGGAAAAACTAGAGTTTTGTGAGTTCCTTGGACGATGACGGTATATATCTACTGAAGATATCACCAAAGTTAAT